>NC_056727.1:704320179-704405179 GCF_019279795.1 Protopterus annectens | reverse complement strand
GGCATCAGCTGCCTTTCACTTGACTAGTGTTTAATAGCTGCTTTGTATGATATTGTAATGTGTATGGCGTCAGCTGACTTTCACTTGACTAGTGTTTAATAGCTGCTTCGGCTAATATTGCAGTCTGGAATTGTTGCAGTATTTGTAATACCCTGAAAGCCTGTTATGTCTCAACAATTATATGTGTTTTTTGATGTGCTGCTTTGACCTAATGCTCTGTATACTGTCTTCACGATCTTTTTAACTCTCTACTACCTATTACATGCACTATCTCAGCCATACACTCTCACTTTCATTCATTCTATTCACCCACGCTCTCCCTCCATACCCACCTCACTCTCCTCTTGTGACAAGTGCACATAGACAAATAAAACCTTGACCTCATTCCAATTTTTTTTGCTCTCTTCTAGCTGGCTTGGCGTCAACACCCTCCCATCCTGATACTAAAGAACCCTCTAAGTCTCTGACACCTTCTGCTGGACCAAGTTTCCCCAAAAGACAAGTGTGGTTTTTGTTACTGCAAAACTCAAATGTAAGCTCCTGTGGGCTTTTAGTGCACTGCTCCTTTGTGCTATAATAGCCTGTTGTACTAAGACTTGTTACTGTACAATATGCCCTGATAGCGTGCACACTAAAAGGGACTATACCTCCTCCACTTCCACTCAGCTGTAACCTTGTATTTCTGCCAGTAGGTGGCAGCAGAACTCCATTTCTCTCCTTCTTTCTTCTCTTTTAAACAGGATCACCATTCGCTTTTCCCCCGGTGCCTGCTGTTTCATTTACTGAGTGCAGCTCTTAACTGCTCCAGCTAATACTTTTTTCTCTGCTCACCTCAACTGGGAATTCTGCCCACTTCGCTTCTCTCCCTACACCCAAATCCTAACCACCCCTAGAACCTCTACATTTATACACACATAAACACACCTACTTCCTCTATACCAATTATACCTCTCCACTCCCATCCCCCCAATAATTCTACTGTTCAACCTGCTCCTACATTCTAATTCAGCTACCATATACACACTCTTAGCAACTCAAGTCTCACCACGCTTTCAATACCTATATCCTTTTCTATCCAACTACTATTGCTTCTCAACTTATCCTACATCCATTACCTAACCCAGCCCACTTCCACTAATCACTCACCATCCTTTCACATAACCGACCAACTTATCCCACCACTCTCAGACTCACTTATCACTCTATCCCCCAGCCTATATCCCATAAATAACTTACTACTTTTTCCCTATAAACTTATTACTTCATTCAACCGATCTACCCCCTCATAAACCATCAAAACCCTCACAATTCTAACAAAGCTCAACCCAGACCCTAAGCAGTCCTCATACCTCTTCAGCCTACTCCAACGTCTAATTGCCATCCTGCTATCTGGAGATATACACTCCACCCCAGGCCCTCACACCTCCCCCTCTGCATCTAAACACATCCTACTAGCTTCTCTAAATGCTCAAAGTATAGCCAATAAAATCCCCAACCTCCATGCCTGGCTTGTCCACAATAAACCTGATATCCTGTCCATCTCTGAAACTTGGTTAAAACTTTGCATAAATTACTCTGAAACAGCACCACCCAACTATTCAATCATCAGAAAAGATAGAACCCATAAAAAAGGGGTGGAGTAGCTCTTCTATACTCATCCTCCTTATCAGTAACTCCCTATAACAAACCTACTCCCCACTTTGCCAATGCAGAATTACTCCTAACCTTACTTCAAATAGACACAAATACATATACATAGCATCTCTTTACATCCCCCCTGGTGACAATATTTCAATACTTGAAGACATCCTCTCATGGCTTTCAACCAATATAAGCAGCAAAACAATAATTCTGGGTGACATGAACATTAACTGGTCCTCCATTCAGTCTCCCACAAACCCTCTAAATATAAATCTCTATAATTTCTCTCAGCTAATCGACTCCATAACCAGACCCTCTAAAAAGCTCTCCAAAGGCAGCACCCTAGACTGGATCTTAGTCTCCCACCCTCATAACTTCTCTAACAGTGGCACCCTTCCCGACTCCCTCAGTGACCACCTCCCCACTTTTACTCACCGACTTCCTTCACCCATACATCTAACTCACAACTATATCATCACCCGCAACCAAAAAAATTCAACCCTGATACCTTCTCTAACTCCCTAAAATTAATAAACTGGAACCCTCTAAAAACTCTACCCCTGGATAGTGCAGTTGCCTATTTCAACTCAACATTCTTAAACCTCTTAGATTGCCATGCCCATATAAAATCAAAAAGAATAAAAAGCAAAACTGCCCCATGGCTAACTAAAAACACACTAGGTATCATGCACCTTAGAGATAAAGCCTGGGCACATCACCAGAAAAACAAGTCTCCCTCCACCCTTAATGAATACAAAACACTCCGCAACAAAGTTAAAAAGCTTATCACTGTAGATCGACAGAATTATTTCTCCTTGCTTCAAAACAACCATAAAACTAATTCACAAAAATTCTGGAAAGGTATATCTACCATAAAAAACTCCAGAAACTGAAACCATGTTCAAATGCCCCTGACAATATCCCCTCATACTTTCTTAGCATAGCTGCAGAAGCCATTGCCCAGACCATCAGTATTCTAATCAATCGCTCTATCCAAGCAGGTCTTGTACCCCAGATTTGGAAAAAGGCTTTTATCATACCCTTGCACAAAGGAGGCAACAATAACAATATCTCTAATTTCCATCCCATCGCCATCCTTTCTCCTATCTCCAAAATTCTAGAAAAGTGCATTCATCTTCCCTATCTTTTTGACTATAACCTACTAACTCCCACACAACATGGATTTAAACCCGGACACAGTACCATGACCACCCTTCTCTCCTTCCTTGAAATTGTAAATAAAGCACGGGACTCTGTCAGCATTGTATCTACCCTCCTACTTGACCTATCTAAAGCCTTCGACACCATCTCTCACAATCTCCTTCTTGCTAAACTCTCTAAACTAAACATATCCCCATCCTCTATAAACTGGTTCAACAGCTACCTCTCTAACAGACAACAAGCAGTAAACTGGAACAAAGCCACCTCCTCATTCATTAATACCCACACTGGGGCTCCCCAGGGGTCCATACTGGGTCCCCTCCTCCACTATATTTATAAATGACTTCCACTGCTCCATCCCCTACACAAATCTTATCCAATAATCAGCAGACAATTCAACTATACTCTGTTCTGCCACCTCCATCCCCACACTCCTAAAACTTACCCAAGACTCATTCTCAGCCACTGAACAGTGGATGAAAGAAAATCACCTAGCAATCAATGCCTCTAAAAACCAAACGAATGGTATTTGCCCCCTCTAAAGCCACTTCCATTAATATAAGCACATTCTTTATCTCTAGCCACAACAACACAACAATCAACTTGGTACCTGAGGCGAAACTACTAGGGGTCCTTATAGACAACCAGCTCAAATTCAACTCCCACCTACAACTAACTATTTAAAAAACAAATACCAAAAACTTGGCATGCTCTATCGCCAAAATCACTACCTCACCCCTTCCACTAAATTTAACCTCTCTACCACATTTCTCATCCCCTCTCTCCTCTATGGTGCCCCACTCCTAACTAACCTACAGTCCTCTCTCAAGATGCGACTCTCCTCTTGCTACAACAAAATTGCCAAATTCGCTACCAGCCATAAGTCATCCACTCACCACTGTGTATCCCTCCACAAACTAAATTGATTAGAACTATCCAATCATCTCACCTACACTCAACTCACTCTTGCTGACAAGCTCATCTTTAACCCCTCCCTCTGTCCCTCCCTCTCCTCTACCTTCAAAGTGCACCTCCCAGATAGACTATTAAGATCTAACAATCAAAACCTAAAAGAACTGTACAAACCAACTCATCCCCCAGGTAAAAATCTCCTATCCTTAACCTTTGCACGACTCTGGAACTCCCTACCACCTTCCATACAGACCACCACAATTCACTCTTTATTCAAAAAATCACTTCACTCACATCTAATATCCCTGTGGGAATGCTCCTGCTCCCACCCCACATAATCTCTTCTCCTCTTTACACTTGCAACAACTGCTTCTCCTCATTCTCTAATTCGTACTCTCTGCCCTAGCTTATACTAACCCACGAGCAACAAACTACTTAGAAACTATAAAGTGTATTTCTCTTCAGAAAAAATTACCTTAAAATGCAATGTTCTCTAAAATGAAATGTTTTTTATTATTCTATAATACAATGTTATTTCTAATGTAACTGTTTTTAGTATTCTGTAGTATTTGTACTTAATGTAACCTAAAGCCATGACTGTAACCTTGCTTGTATTTGCAGCTTTTCTCCCCAGGACTCCATTGAAAACGGGTTATTTTTGGCCCAATGGACTATCCTGGTAAACCAACTGCAAATAAATAAAATAAATAAAAATTATATATATATATATATATATATATATATATATATAGGGAGAGAGAGAGAGATATGCAGTTTGGGTTTGTGAAGGGCAGATCTTGTCTCCTGAACCTGACTGACTTCTTTGAATCAGTCTCCAGAGCCGTGAACAAGGGTAAGATGGTCCACACAGCCTATCTGGACCTCGCCAAGGCCTTCACCACCATCCCCAACTCTGGAATCATAGATAAACTTACTAAGCTGGGCATTAATCCCTATGTCACTCGATGGGTTGCCAACTGGCTTACTGACAGAACCTAGACTGTAAAAGTAGCCGATCACAGTGAGCTGTCTGTCTGGAGCCAGGATCCACCAGATCACATATGCACTTAGATCTTTAAATCACAAGTACCAGTATGGCATAGTCATAATCCATGTGGATGTAGCTTACCTAAAATGTACCTCACTGGAATACATGAAGAGAGACTTGATGGAGCTCTCTGAATGTGTGTCCCAGGTGGATATGAATCTGGTCTTGAGTAGCATCCTACCATAACCAATGACAATACCACAGAACCAGCAAAAAATGACTGACTTCAACAAATGGCTTAGGTTCTGGTGTCACAACAAGGGGATCCAATATCTGTCAGCCTGATCAGACACAATCAACAAATCACGATGCTTTGCCAGAGATGGTTTGCACTTGTCAGCACTTGGCTATCCTCATTGTGCCTTTTTAGGCTGTGCCAAGTTATTAAACCCTCCAACATAAAAAAATCACTCACAACTACCTAAAGGTACTGTTGCTCAATGCTAAGGGTTTAACTAAAAAAACTGTACTCCCTAGAAGCACTCCTTACCCTGGAGAATGCAGACATATGTGCAGTCCTGGAAACATGGTTCAGAAAGAATAATTGTGTAAAATCTACCATAACCATAGATGTCCTTCTCTTCCATGTTGCAGTATTCATAACATGAGGGATTCCCTGCCTAGGCGACCTGAATGTCTAGCCAGTATACCAAAGACTTAAACTACTGCAAGGTATGTGCAATGCTGCACATTGGACAGCAGCTTACATAGGCCATAAAAGTGCAGTCTACAAGTACCATCCTCAGAAGTGAATGCCCAGTCAGAAAATCAGCCCAAGGATAAGAGGTAAAAACAATATATCATCCTAAGAAAAGCATGAACCAATAGGGAAGGAGGGTGGGAAAGAATACTGCAACATGGAAGAGAAGGACATCTATGGTTATGGTAAGATTTTATACAACTATTCTATGTCCTTCTATTCCCATGTTGCAGTATTCATAAAGTACAGTTGTGTACACTTACCATAAATGTAGATGTTCGAGTGTATTCACTGTTGCAGTCATCACACTTGGGTTATCTGCATAAAGGTAGCCCTCAGTCGGCCGAATACCAGAGTCTTGGGATTTTTGCATCAGATGCGGTCGCCTCTTCCATGACGTCAGGTCATCAGGGGTATAAAACATTTGGCCGCTGCCATTACATCAGTTTTTCTTGCCCCAGATGTCAGGAGCCTCCAAAATAGGAAGCTACTACATGGTGTGGAACACCTCCAGTAAAAAGTAAATACCCCTGCTATAAAAATGTCCATAAAGAGGATAGGTAGAAAGGATGGAGCAAGCCAAGGGGATGGAGGGAGGGAAACCAGGCCTCCAACAGTGAATACACTCGAACATCTACATTTATGGTAAGTGTACACAACTGTACTATGTTCTTCGTGTTTCGCTGTTGCAGTCATCACACACGGGTTGATTCCCAAAGCTGAGGAAGGGTGGAGGCAGTCAAGAAGTGTTAGGGCTGGCTAGAAGGTCTTCTAAGACGGCTGTAGCAAATCCAGCTCTGGATTTGGAAAAAATAGTTACGTGATAATGCTTGGTGAAGGTGTGTACAGAACTCCAGGTTGCAGCTTCCAGGATGTCCCTGGTAAAGACTCCGCTGAGAAATGCTGTAGAGGTTGAAGTAGCTCTAGTGGAATGAGTTCTGATCCCCTGAGGGGTAGGTTTTCCATGGTGCTTGTTGCAGAAATGGATGCAGTGTGCTATCCATTTGGAAATGGTTTGCTTCAAAATGGCCTTGCCCTCTGCCCCTGTAGCAAAGCTGACTAGCAGCTGGTCAGATTTTCTTAAAGGCTTACTCCTGTCAAGGTAGAACCTGAGCTGTCTGTGCATGTCCAAGGAGTGCAGGATCCTTTCCCCTTTATTCTGAGGATTAGGGAAAAAGGTTGGCAAATGGATGAATTGGTTTAAAGCCACACTGGATACCACCTTGGGCATAAAGGACGGGTTAGTCCTGAGGGAAACCCTGTCAGCATGGAAAATAATGAAGGGCTCCACCACCATTACTGCCTGTAACTCAGACACTCTTCTTGCTGAAGTAATAGCTAGAAGTAAGGCTGTTTTCCAAGAGAGGAATTTTAGCTCTGCTGAAGCAGCAGGTTCAAAAGGGGGAAGTGTGAGCGTCTACAGTACAAAGTTAAGGTCCCAGGCCAGGGTGGGAGCTCTCAGTGGTCCTTAAATTGTTAGCTCCTCTCAGGAACTGTTTGATGAGAGGGTGAGTAAAAAAGAGGTGGCTCAGTATAATGAGCTGAGATGGCAGAAGCATGAATCTTAATGGATGATAAGGACAGGCCTCTGTGGAGCAGCTCTGCTAGGTAATCAAGTATTTGAGGTAAGGAGGGCACAGCTGTGTCCTTTCCTTGAGACTGACTCCAAGAACAATATCTTTTCCACTTTTCAGCATAGGATTTCCTAGTACTAGGCCTTCTGGCCTCAAGGATGATGTCCAGCACCTGTTTGCTGAGGGATGCTGGTGGTGTATTCAGGGGATAAGCCAGGATGCAAGGTTTAGGGTTTGCAGCTGTGGATGCAAAATCTGTCCATCCTACTGAGACAGCAGGGAACGTACAGTTGTGTACACTTACCATAAATGTAGATGTTCGAGTGTATTCACTGTTGCAGTCAATACATTTGGGTAATCTGCTGGCAGATTGCCCTCAGTCAGCTTGATTAACAAAGTCTTGGGTCCTGCGTCAGTTGCTGTCCCTTCTTCCATGACGTCAGGTCGTCAAGGGTATAAAACATGCAGCCGACGCCATTACATCAGTTTTTCTTGCCCCAGATGCCAGGTGCCCCCCAAAAGGGGAGCAAAATGTATATAAATAATTTAAAACACAAACATATACCTCCAAACAAAAGCAAATACACCAAAAAGGCTTTAAAGTGTAGCAAAAGAAAGGAGAGGCATAGTAAGAGGAAAAAAGTACAGTTTTGTACCTACCATAAATGTAGATGTTCGAGTGCTAATACAGCTACAGTCATAAGAGATGGGTTCTCCTGCCGTCAGGCGGGGCCTCGGTCGTCCGAATTCCAAAGTCTAGGTCCGGCGTCGGTTGTCGTCGCTTCTTCCCTGACGTCAGTGTGACAGGGGTATAAAAGAACCAGCCGACGCCATTTTCTTCAGTTTTTCTTGCCATAGATGTCAGGTGCCCCCAGAAGGAAGGCAATACATAAATTTGTGTAATAAAACAATGCAATATAATCAAAATACAGTAGTTGCAAGCAAATACACCATAAATGAATACCCCAATCAGGTTGCATGAGGAGGTGTTAGCCAATAGACCTGTCCCAAGAGGGGAAGGAGGGAGGGAAACCTGGACTGCAGCTGTATTAGCACTCGAACATCTACATTTATGGTAGGTACAAAACCGTATTATGTTCATCGTGCATACAGCTGCAGTCATAACAGATGGGTAGAATCCCAAAGCTAAGAAAGGGGTGGTAGGCACTAGGTGGAACTAGGAGGAGCCAGGATGCCCTGCAAGACTGCAGTGGCAAAGCCTGCTCTAGTTTTGGAGTATAATGGTAGGTGGTAGTGCTTGGAGAAGGTATGCACAGAACTTCAAGTTGCTGCTTCCAAAATATCTTTGGTAGGAACCCCCCTGAGGAAAGCTGCAGAGGTAGCTGTGGCTTTGTGGAGTGAGATCTGATGCCTGCAGGTACAGTTTTACCATGAAAAGAGTAACAAAAGCGTATGCAGTGGGCTATCCATTTTGAGACTGTCTGTTTGGAAATTGGCTTCCCTTGAGCTCCTATAGCATAGGACACAAAGAGCTGTTCTGATTTTCTGAAAGGCTTTGTTCTGTCCAAATAACAGCGCAGCTGTCTGTGGATGTCCAAGGAATGTAGTAGTCTCTCCCCTTTGTTTTGAGGATTAGGGTAAAAGGTAGGTAAGTGTATAGCCTGATTCAAAGCTACCCTGGATACCACCTTTGGCATAAAGGACGGGTTGGTTCGTAAGGAAACTCTGTCCTGATGGAAGATGATAAAAGGCTGCACAGCCATGAGGGCTTGTAGCTCTGATACCCTATGAGCTGAGGTGATAGCCAGAAGGAAAGCTGTTTTCCAGGACAAATATTGCAAATCTGTTGAGGCAGCTGGCTCAAAAGGAGGCAAGGTCAGCTTTTCTAGAATGAAATTGAGGTCCCAAGCAGGTATTGGTTGTTTCCTTGGGGGTTTTATATTCTTAGCCCCTCTGAGGAACTGTCTTAAGAGGGGGTGAGAGAATAAAGGTGGATCAGTGTTGTATTCTGCAGAAATGGCTGAGGCATGGATTTTGATGGAGGAGAATGAAAGTCCACTGCTTAGCAGCTCAGCTAGATACTGTAATATTTGAGGTAAATTCAGTTTTCCAGGATTCTGGCCCTTTTTCTCATTCCAGGCACAAAACCGTTTCCATTTTGCGGAGGAAGCTTTTCTAGTAGACGGCCTTCTGGCCTCCAAAATGACATCCTGCACCTCCTTGGAGAGTAGGGTCTGTTGTGATGTTAAGGAATCTTCCATGCGGCCAGATTGAGTGTTTTCAGCTGACTGTGAAAAGTTTTGAAGCTGTGCTGAGTCAGAAGAAGAGGCATTAGAGGTAGGGTCCATGGAGGGGAATGCGTCAGGCTCCTCAGGAGTGGGTACCAGTGCTGTCTTGGCCAATCTGGAGCAATGAGAATCATCTTTGGTCTGTCTGCTCTGGTTTTTAATAGAACTTTGGGCAGCAGAGGAAGAGGTGGAAAGGCATAAACTGTCATTGTTGTCCAACTGAAAGAGAGCATCCACTCTCCAGGCCTGTGGATGAAAAGTCCTTGAGCAGAATTTTGTCAATTGGTGATTTTTGTGGGAGGCAAAGAGATCTATGTCTGGCCTTCCCCATGCTTGAATTATCTCTGTAAAAACTTGAGGATGCAACTTCCATTCGTGTGGATCTGTCATTTTTCTGCTTAGGTTGTCTGCCAGCGTGTTTTCCTTGCCTGGCAAGTACTGTGCTTGAAGTTCGATTTGTAATTCCAGAGCCATGTTCCAAAGTGACATGGCCAGTCTGCATAGGGGATAGGAATGTGTTCCTCCCTGTTTATGTACCACATAACAGTGGTGTTGTCCGTTCTTATCAATAGTTGACCTGGTTGCAGAAGGTCCTTGAAAGCTATAATAGCATTTATTACTGCTAGCATTTCCTTTTGATTGATGTGAAGGTGCTTTTCTTTTTGGGACCATTTGCCCTGAATGCACCGATCTGTCATGTGCACCCCCCCAGGCGTAGTCCGAGGCGTCTGTTGTGATGACTTGATTTGCTTGAGGCTTGCAGAATGGGAGACCTGTGTTTGTTTGGCATGCTTGAGCCCACCACAGAAATTCCTTTTGAAGACATGGAATTAGTGGTATTATTGTTTCCAAACTGTGGCTGTGTTGAGACCATAGGTTTTTCAGGTACCACTGTAGTTTCCTCATATGCAGCTTTGCACATGGGATTAGTAGGATGCAAGATGCCATGAATCCCAGAGCCTGCAGGATTTTCCTTGCAGTCAGCCTGGTGAAATTTGCTAGTTTTCTGAAGTATTGAGTTAGTTGCCCCTGCTTCTCTGGCGTGAGGTAGGCCATCTGGGTGTTTGTGTCCAAGTTGGCACCCAGGAAAATTATTTTCTGAGAGGGTATTAGCCTTGATTTCTTTTTGTTGACTGTGTATCCCAGAGAATTCAACAACATTATTACAAAAAGCCAGATGTTTCAGAAGTATGTGCTTGCTGTCCGCTTGGATCAGGCAGTCATCCAAATATGGGTATATTTGTATCCCTTGAAGTCTGCAGTAGGCAATTACTGATGCCAGGCATTTCGTGAATACTCTGGGCGCAGTAGATAAGCCAAAGGGCAATGCAGAGAATTGATAATGGGTTGAACCTGCAAGAAATCTGAGGTATCTTCTGCAATTTTGTCTGACTGGGACATGCAGGTATGCCTCCTTGAGGTCCAATGTTACCAGCCAAGACTCCTTGCCCAGCATGGGAAGAAGCTGCTGTAATGTGAGCATCTTGAATTTTGGTACGAGTAAAAATGTGTTTAGGATGGATAGGTCCAAAATAGGTCTCCAATCTTTTCCCTTCCTTGGTACCAGGAATAGTCTGGAATAAAAACCTTGACCTTGTTCGTGAGTAGGTACCTCTTGAATAGCTTTCATGTCCATGAGATCTGAAATTTGTCTTTGTGCCTCTGCCCTTTGATTGTGTGGCAGGTTTGGCATGCCTCTCATTTTTGGAAGGGTGTGAAAATGGAATCTGTAGCCTCTTTTTATAATGTCCAGGATCCATTTGTCTTTTGTGACAATATGCCAATTTTTTGAAAATAATGCCAGTTTTCCGCCTAAGGGTGCTGCCATTTGAGCCTTGCTTGGCATGCAAAGGGGAAAGTCATTGGGCTTGCTTTTTGAATGGCTGCGAACTATCCTCACCACCTCTTTGTGTAGGAGCTTGCCATTGTCTGCCTCTAAACGATCCTTGAGATTGCCCTCTGCCCCTCGAGCGCCTGAATCTGCCTCTTTGGGGTCTGTCAGTGGCTGGAAAGGACCAATTTTTGAAAGGCCAATTTCTACTGAAACGTGGAGGTTGTACCTGTAGAAAATCTTTCACTGTTTGCATTGATTTAGCCTTTTCCTCCATTTTCTTTAATACCTCCTCAGCTTTAACACCAAATAATACATCCTTTTGTAGAGGGGCATCTAGTAATTTAGCTTTGGCATGATCTGGTAAGGTTTGCTCCTTGAGCCAGGCATGTCTACGTATGACTGATCCTGTAACAGCAGCTCTACATGAGGCCTCTAGAGCATTAAAACCACATTGCAAGGTATGTTTACCCACTTGTTCTGCACTATGCATCAAATCCTGCAACTCCTTCAAGTCTGGTTGTTCAGGTTGTGACATTTTACCTCTCAACTGTGATAACAGAAACTGTTGGTACTTTAGCATATGGAACTGGCAGTTTAATGCCCTCATGGTTAAAGTGGCCGAGGTGTATACCTTTTTTCCCCACCTTTCTAAGGATCTGGAATCTCTCTCGGAAGGTAATTGATTTTTAGCAGTGGAGGCCTTAATTCCCTTGGGGCCCTGTGAGATAGTTTCTGGGTCAGCCGCATGGCTTTTGTATAAAAATTGGTGTGAGTCAGGAACCCGGTAGTACCTGTCAGGCTTGACTGGGGCTGGAGGTAAAGAATCCGGGTTAAGGCAGGCCCCCCAGTACACATCATCTAGTATGTCTAAGACAGGAGGTATAGCCAGAGGCCTGTGCTGAAGTAGCAAGAGAAAATCCCTAAGCCTTTTCTTGGAATCTGAGTACTCTTGGCCTTCCCAGTGGAAGTGTTCCCTTAAGGTATGCAAGGTTTCCCCAAACGAGTAATCCTCTGGGGGGGGGGGGGACAGAGGGAATGGACTCCTCTGCATCAGAATCTTCAAAAGGGGAGTAAGAATGTTCCTGTTCATCAGAGTGCTCTGAAATAATGGAGGCCTGGTCAGAGGAGGGGGATTCTTCCTCCACTCTGGGCCTTTTGTCCGGGGGGGGGGGTTGAGAACCCCTGATAAGAGTAGTTAAATCCTCAGCCATTTTAAGCATCTGTTTTTTAGGCATGGGGCCTGGAGAAGGGCCCTGTGTAGCTTGTCTCTTAGAATGCATGGCTGCTTTAGACTTAGTGAAAGCCTTGATGGAAAAAGAAGTGGAAGGTCTGAAGACACCTTGAGGGGAGGCAGACCTGTCTACATTTTGAGATTCACCACCAAAAGTGGCTTCGGTATCTGTAGTCGGGGTGTGGGCCGAGGAGCCTGCGACCTCGGGCACAGAAGACACCGCCAATGAAGTGTCGTCGGTAGACAAGGGCTGCGTAGACACCTCGCTGAGAACCGGACCACCTGTAGTCGGCTTTGGCGTGGTGTCAGTAGAGGCCGCGGACCTCGTGTGTCGGTCCTTATCTTTGCGTTTTTTAGACAAAACTGGAGTCGGAGTATCCGATGACATAATATAGTTAAATTTTTTGCCAAAATAGTGCTTGGCAAACTCCGCCCGCCACTTAATGGTGCGTTTGTTGAATGTAGCACAAAAACGACAGACCGAGACGTCGTGGTCTGGGCCTAAGCAAGGAATGCAGAGGGAATGAAAATCCTTATGCGGTATTTGCTTCCCACATGAAATACAATTATTAACTTTGTCTGACATCGGTCTGAGGCAAGAAAAGTTTCCCCAACGGGGTACTTAGCTTTCAAGAAGACTTCGGTTGCAAAATTTTCATAATTTCAGGAGCTGGCCAACCGGCACTTGCGAACTGCTTCTGCTTTGGGCACCGCGTGGCAAGAAAAGACTGAAGAAAATGGCGTCGGCTGGTTCTTTTATACCCCTGTCGCACTGACGTCAGGGAAGAAGCGACGACAACCGACGCCGGACCTAGACTTTGGAATTCGGCCGACCGAGGACCCACCTGACGGCAGGAGAACCCATCTGTTATGACTGCAGCTGTATGCACGATGAACATCAGGGGGCTGGAGGGAGGGTAACCAGGACTGCAACAGTGAATATACTCGAACATCTACATTTATGGCAAGTGTACACAACTGTAGTATGTTCTTCATGTTTCACTGTCGCAGTCATTACATTTGGGTAGATTCCCAAAGCTAAGGTTGGGAGGATGGATTTATACAGCATTAGGACTGGCTATAAGGCCCTGCAAAACAGCAGCGGCAAAGCCAGCTCTGGATTTAGACAAAATTGGTAAATGATAGTGCTTGGTGATAGTATGAACTGAACTCCAGGTAGCAGGTTCTAGAATATCCCTGGTAGGAACACCTCTGAGAAAAGCTGCAGAAGTAGATGCAGCCCTGGTGGAATGGGATCTGATCTCAGGGGGGATAGGTTTTCCATGGTACTTATAGCAGAAATGAATACAATGGCTTATCCATTTGAAAATGGTTTGCTTTGAAATAGCCTTTCCCTCTGCCCATGCAGCAAATGCTACCAGCAGTTGTTCAGATCTTTGGGATTTAGTCCTGTCCAAGTAAAATCCAAGTTGTCTGTGTACATCCAATGAATGCAGAATTCGCTCCCCCTTGTTCTGTGGATTGGGAAATAAAGTTGGCAAATGAATGAACTGATTAAGAGCCACACTGTATACCACCTTGGGCATGAAGGATGGATTGGTCCTGAGTGACACCCTGTCCGCATGAAAGATGATGAAGGGCTCCACTGCCATAAGGGCCTGTAATTCAGAAATCCTTCTAGCCGAAGTGATTGCTAAAAGGAAGGATGTTTTCCAGGAAAGAAATTTTAGGTCTGCAGTAGCAGCTGGCTCGAAAGGAGGTAGAGTGAGTTTCTCCAATACAAAGTTAAGGTCCCAGGCAGGGGTTGGAGCTCTCCTGGGTGGTCTCAAGTTTTTGGCCCCTCCGAGATACTGCTTTAGCAGAGGATGAGAGAAGGGGGTGGGGGGTTCTGTGTTGTAATGAGCTGAATTGGCTGAGGCATGGATTTTTATGGAAGAAAAAGACAGGCCCTTGTGAAACATCTTAGTTAAGTATTGTAAAATCTGAGGTAAATTGGGCACTGCTGTGCTCATCCCTTGAGATTGATTCCAGGCACAGAATCTTTTCCATTTGTCAGCATAAGATCTTCTAGTACTAGGTCTTCTTGCCTCCAAAATGACATCCATCACAGGTTTGCTGAGGGATGCTAAGCGGGAATTTAAGTGATTAGCCAAGCTGCAAGGTTCAATGTTTGGAGGTGAGGGTTCAGAATTTGGTTGTTCTGCTGAGACAGTAAGGAAGGTGTCTGAGGCAGGTGCCATGGAGGAATTTGTGACAGACTTCGTAGGAGTGGGTACCAGTGTTGGCAAGGCCAGTCTGGAGCAATCAAAATAATTTTTGGTTTGCCCTGTTTGACTTTTAGTAGAACTTTGGAGAGCAGAGGCAGAGGGGGAAAGGCATAGACTGATAGGTTTTCCCAGCTGAAGGACAGAGTATCCACTTTCCAAGCTTTTTTGTGAGGAGTTCTTGTGCAAAATTTGTCCAACTGGTAGTTCTGGGGTGAGGCAAAAAGATCTATGTCCAGGCTTCCCCAATTGCGTGTCAACATGTTGAAAATCCGTGGTTCCAGTTTCCACTCATGTGGGTCCATGAGATTTCTGCTTAGTTCGTCTGCCAAAATATTCAGGTTTCCTGGCAGGAATTGAGCTTGTAGTTGTACTTGATAGCTCAAGGCCGTGTTCCACAATGCCATGGATAGTCTGCAGAGGGGGTAGGAATGGGTACCCCCTTGCTTATGTACCACATAACTGTGGTGTTGTCCATCTTTACCATTAGTGGTCCTGGATGAAGGTAGTCCTTGAAGGCTGTCAGTGCATTCTGTACAGCTAGCATTTATTTCTGATTGATATCAAGGTGCATTTGATTTGGACTCCATTTGCCCCGAATGCACTTCCCTGACAGATGAGCCCCCCCATGCATAGTCTGTTGTGTATGTAGTTAGGGTTTGGGCAGCAGGGGGTGGTGTGAATGGCAGTCGCTTGTTTTGGTGGCAGGCCTCTGCCCACCATAGGAACTCTAGTTGCAAGCAAGGTATGATAGGAATCATTGTTTCCAGGCTGTGACAATGTTGACTCCATAAACTTTTTAAGTACCACTGAAGTTTCCTCATATGCAGTCTTGCATATGGAATTAGAAGAATGCAGGAGGCAATGAACCCCAAGGCTTGCAGTATTTGTCTTGCAGATAGCAGGGTTTTTGTGGCCAGCTGTTTGAAGTAAGTCACCAACTGAATTTGCTTCTGGGCAGTTGTGTTCAAGCTTGCACCCAGGAATGTAATTTTTTGTGAGGGTACTAGTTGTGATTTATTTTCGTTTATGGTGTACCCTAGACAAGATAGAACCCTTTTTGCAAATGCCAGATGTTTTACAAGAATGGACTTGTTTTCTGCCTGAATTAGACAATTGTCCAGGTATGGATATATTTGAATGTTTCTTTGCCTCCAAAATGCAATTACTGGAGCCAGGCACTTTGTAAAGACCCTGGGTGCAGCAGATAAGCCAAAGGGCAGTGCAGAGAACTGATAACGCAAGTAGCCTGCTTTGAAGCGGAGGTATCTTCTGCAAGATTCCCTGATTGGGATATGCAGGTAAGCCTCTTTTACATCTAGAGTTGCCAACCAGGCATTTTTGCCTAGCATAGGAAGTAACTAGTGAAGAGTCAGCATCTTCAATTTTGGAATGTCCAGAAAGGTGTTTAGAGTAGACAGGTCCAGAATTGGACGCCATGATTTGTCTTTTCTGGGTACCAGGAAAAGTCTGGAATAGAAACCTTGTCCCTCTTCCTCTTCTGGTACTACTTGAATAGCCCCCATGTTTAGGAGGGAAAGTACTTGTTTCTGAGCCTCTGCCCACTGATTTGCTGGCAAGTCTGGCCACCCGTTTGGAGTTGGCAACATGTGGAAATGAAACCTGTATCCCTGGGACACTATATTTAAAACCCATTTGTCCTGGGTTATAAGTTGCCAGTTTTTTGCATGAAGAGCCAGTTTTACCCCCAAAGGGGCGGCTAATAGGTAAGTGCTTGGTAATTTTAAAGGAAAGTCATTGAGACTGTTTACCATAGGGAGGTGTCTTGTTGTTTCCAGATTTGGAAGCAGAGGCACCCCATTGCTTAGCTCTGAAACACCCTTGGGACTGAGACCTGGTGCTTTTGTAATGTCTGGGTTTGGCTTGAGTGGCTCTGGAAGGAACTGGAAAGGACCAATTCTTAGTAGGCCAGTGCCTACTAAATCTTGGAGGTTGTACTTGTAAGAAATCTTTCACAGTTTGCATAGATTTAGCTTTATCGTCCATCTTTTTTAAAACTTCTTCAGTCTTATTGCCAAACAGATGGTCCTGCTGCAAAGGAGCATCCAACAATTTTGCTTTAACATGATCAGGCAGAGATTGATCCTTAAGCCAAGCATGCCTTCTAAGCACAGACCCAGTAACAGCAACCCTGCTAAAGGCCTCCAAAGAATCAAAACCACATTGCAAAGTACGTTTTCCAACTTGTTCAGCTGAATGCAATAAATCTTTTAAGTCCTTATTTTCCACACAGTCAGAAATCAACATAATTTTCTGTTTAAGCAGTCCCAAGATATGCTGTTGATATTTTAGCATACGGAATTGACAGTTTACAGCCCTGATTACCAGGGTTGCAGAAGTATAAACCTTTTTACCCCATCTATCCAGTGCTCTGGAGTCTCTATTGGAAGGGGTAGGATTTTTAGCAGTAGAAGCCTTAATGCTCTTGGGCCCCTGAGAAATTGTTTCAGGGTTCACAACAGGATTTTTGAAAAGGAATTTGTGGGAGTCAGGAACCCTGTAGTATCTGTCTGGCTTACAAGGAGCCGGAGGCAGGGAATCAGGGGCCAAACTGAATTCTGAGAACACATCATCAACAATGTCTAGTACAGGAGGTATAGCCAAAGGCCTATGCTGAGGAAGAAGGAAATCCCTAAGCCTCTTTTTAGATTCATAAAAATCCTGACTTTCCCAGTGGAAATGCTCCCTTAAGGTATGTAAAGTTTCCCCAAAAGAAAAATCCTCAGGGGGAGAAGCAGAAGGAATGAAATCCTCTGCATCAGAGTCCTCATAAGTAGGTATGGACAAATCCCGTTCATTAGAAGAGTCAGAAGAAACAGTCCTGTTCAGAAGATTCATAGTCAAGTTCAGCCCTAGGACTCTTGGAAGGGGGGGGGGGGTGACTACCCCTGATTAGAGTAATTAAATCTTCAGCCATTTTGATCATTTGTTTTTTAGGCATAGGGGCCTGAACAAGTGGCCTGGGCATTGGTTTCTTGGACACAGATCGAGATTTTGGGCTTAAAATTGAAGTTGGTGTCGGTTTAATATACAAATCTGTAGGCCTGAATACACCCTCAGAAGCCGGTGCCTGCACAGCGGCTCCAGACCCATCCAAGGTAGAGACATCTGAGGGTTCCATAGGTGTAGTATCTCGTGACATACCGGACTCCGAATGGGTCTCAGTAAAGGCCTGTGAATCAGAAGTAGTGGGTATCAGGGGCTGCGAAAGCGACTCACTGAGTACCGGCGAACTGGCGACTGGCTTAGGAGAAGCGTCATCGGCAGTTTTGGACCTCAGCCTGACTCTGTCTTTTTCTTTGCATTTTTTCGGTATTCCGGTAGTCGGATGGCTAACTGACGTCATTTCTGGATAATTAAACCGAGAACCGAAATATTTAGAAGCAAAAATGTACCAACGACGGATAGTGCACTGATTAAATAAAGCACAAAACCGACAGGAAGGTAAGTCGTGGTCAGGGCCTAGGCAAGGAATACAGTACAAATGGAAATCCTTATGAGGTATTTGCTTCCCACAAGTAATACAATTATTAACTTTTACTGACATCGGTAAGTAGCCAGAAAAAGTTTCCCCAATGGGGTACTTAGTTTTAGTTGAAGACTTCGGTTCTGAAACTCGAAAATGAAAATTTTAGGAGTCAGCCGACCGGCACTTGTGAACTGCTTCTGCTTCGGGCCCTGTGCGGCAAGAAAGACTGATATAATGGTGTCGGCTGTATGTTTTATACCCCTGATGACCTGACGTCATGGAAGAAGGGACAGCAATCTTTTCATTGATGGTGTATTCCAGTGAAGTTAGAAGTCTTTTTACAAATGCCAGGTGCTGAAGTAGCAATTCCTGATTGTCCGCCTGAATCAGGCAATTGTCCAAGTATGGGTAAATTTGAATATTTCTCTGCCTGCAGTATGCAATGGCTGGAGCCAGACACTTTGTGAATACTCTGGGCGCAGTAGATAAGCCAAAGGGAAGTGCAGAGAACTGATAGCGCATAGAGCCTGCCCTGAAACGTAGATATTTCCTGCAAGACTCCCTTATGGGGATGCGCAGATAAGCTTAAGTCTAGGGTGACTAACCAGGCATCCTTGGCTAGCATAGGAAGAAGCTGTTGCAGTGTAAGCATTTTGAATTTTGGGACCACGAGAAAAGTGTAGAGAATTGATAGATCCAGGATAGGGTGCTGAGAGCTCTCTTTTCTTTGCACCAAGAACAGTATGGAGTAGAAACCCTGTCCCCTTTGTTCTACTGGAACAAGTTGAATAGCCCTGATATGGAGTAGGGAAAGTACTTGCTTTTGAGCCTCTGCCCTCTGGTTTGGGGGAAGGTCTGGCAACCCGCTTGGGGTTGGCAGTGAGTGGAAGCAGACTCTGTATCCCTGGGATACAATGTTTAGAACCCATCGGTCCTGAGTAATGGACATCCAGTTTTTTGCATGAAGGGTGAGTTTTCCTCCTAGGGGTGCAAGTACTTGGGCTTGGCTGGGAAGGATAATTGGAAAGTCATTGTGAACTTTTTCCATAAGGGGGTGGCTTACCACTCCCTGTTTCTGTGGTGGGAACACTCCTTATTTAGATCTCTGCATACCCTGAGACTGTAGTGTTGGGGGTCTGTTTCCCCTGGGTTTGGACTGAGAAGGCCTAGGAGGGACTGGAAAGGACCAGTTTTTTGAAGACCAATGCCTAGTGAATCTAGGTGGCTGCACCTGTAAGAAATCTTTGACAGTTTGCATAGATTTAGCTTTTTCTTCCATCTTTTTAAGAACTTATTCTGCTTTTGTGCCAAACAAACGATCCTAATTTAATGGAGCATCTAGTAATTTTGCTTTGACATGGTCTGGCAAGACTTGTTCCTTTAGCTAAGCATGCCTTCTCAGTACAAACCCAGTGACAGCAGCCCTGCAAGATGCGTCTAAAGCATCAAACCCACACTGCAGACTATGTTTACTAACTTGGTTTGCAGAATGCATTAACTCTTGTAAATCTTTATTTTCCACACAATCTGGAAGTAACACCATTTTTTGTTTAATTAGTTCCATAATATGTTGCTGGTACTTCAACATGTGAAACTGGCAATTCAAAGCCCAGATGGCAAGAGTTGCAGAAGTATATACCTTCTTACCCCATCTGTCTAAAGCTTTAGAATCCCTGTCTGTAGTAGCCTTAATGCCTTTAGGTCCCTGGGAAATGGTCTCTGGATCCGCAGTAGGATTCATAAAGAGAAATTTGTGAGAGTCAGGTACTCTGTAGTACCTGTCAGGTTTTCTAGGAGCTCGTGGTAAAGTGTCAGGAGTAAGGCTGGATTCCATGAAGACATCATCTACAATATCCAGGACAGGGGGTATAGCTAGAGGCCTGTTCTGAGGCAAATCTAAAAATTCCCTGAGTCTCTTTTTGGACTGAGGATAGTCCTGGCATTCCCAGCAGAAATACTCTCTTAAGGTATGCAAGGTTTCACCAAACGAAAAATTCTCTGGAGGGGAGGTAAAGGGAATGGATTCCTCTGCATCTGAATCCTCATAGGTAGATAAGGGTATGTCCTGATAATCAGAAGGGTCAGAGTCATCGGACTCCTGGTCTGTAGAATCAGAAGGAAATTCAATTCCTTGTCTTTTAGCAGAGGAAGGCTGGCTTCCACTAATTAGAGTAATAAGGTCTTCAGCCAATCTAAGCATTTGTTTTTGTGGCATGGGAGCTTGAGAATGCGCTTTGGACATCAGTTTTCTAGGCGTAGTGCGAACTCTGGGCCTGAGAAACTTGGTAGTTTTAGTTAAAAAAGAAGTTGTCGGTTTAATACGAATATCAGCAGGTCGAAATACACCCTCAGAAGCCGGTGCCTGCACAGCTGCTCCGGACCCATCCAAGGAAGAGACATCCGCAGGTTCCATAGTCGAAGAAGCATCTCACAGCATACTGGACTCCAAATGGGTCTCAGCAAAGTCCTGCAAATCTGTAGAAAGGGGCATCGGGGCTGCAAAGGCGCCTCACTGAGTATTGTCTGACTGGCGACTAGCTTAACAGAAGCGTCATCTGCAGTTTTTGACCTATGCGGTCTGTCACTGTCTTTGTTCTTTTTCAGAAGATCGGTAGTCAGGAGGCTTACTGAAGCCATTTCGGAATACGGAGAAAGAGAGGGAAAGAATTTAGCTACAAAATTAGCCCGACAACGAACGGTTCAGGTGTTAAGGCACAAAACTGACAGTGAGGGACGTCGTGGTCTGGGCCTAAACAGGTGACGCAGTAAGAATGAAAATCTCTATGAGGTATTTGCTTTCCACAGGCAAGACAACTGTTAACTTTTTCTGACATCGGTTAGAGCAAGAAAAAAGAATCCCAACGGGGTACTTAGCTTTAGAAGACTTCAGGTTTGAAACTCAAAAAACGAAAATTTCAGGTAGCGGCTGACAGGCAATTGTGAACTGCTTCTGCTTTGGGCTCCTTCTTGGCAAGAAAGACTGATGTAATGGCGTCGGCTGCATGTTTTGTACCCCTGACGTCTTGGAAGAGGCCTGCTCTGGATCTGGAGATAGTACCCAGCTTGTAATTTTCATGAAGGTGTAGACAGAAGACCATGTAGCTGGTTCCAGAATAGAGGCAGTTTCCAGACATTTGAAGAAGGACCCAGAAGAAGCCACAGCCCTAGCGAAATGAGCTTTTACTGAGGAACACAGTGTCCTTCCATGGAACACATAGCAGAAGGAAATGGCCTTAGACAGCCAAATGGAAACAGTTTGTTTAGAAACAGGTTTTTCCAGCACCATGGGATGAAAGGAAACAAACAGTTGCTCTGATTTCCTAATGGACATGGTCTTGTTTGGGTAAAATCCAAGTTGTCTATGCACATCCAATGTATGTAGCACCCTTTCACTAGAATTTTGAAGGGAAGGAAAAAAGGTAGGCAGATGAATAGATTGATTAAGGGACAAGTCATTAACCACTTTAGGCATGAAGGAGGGGTAAGTACAAAGTGAAACCCTATCATTGTGGAAGATGAGAAAAGGTTGGGAAGCCATTAAGGCTTGACGTTCAGAGATTCTTCTAGCAGAGGTGATGGCTACCAGCAAAATAGTCTTCCATGTGCAAAACTTCAAAGAAGCTGAGACTGCAGGCTCAAAAGGAGCCTGAGTAAGCTTTTCTAGTACAAAATTCAAATCCTAGGGACAGGTTTGCTGGGAGGTGTGATGTGAAGGATGCCTTTAAGAAAGACCTTAACCTCCAACCTGTAAGCTAAAGGAGGAGACAGAGGCAGACATGCAGAAATGGCAGACATGAGGGCTTTAACAGAAGAGTAAGTCAATCCAGCCTTAAGCAGCTCACACAAATAAGAATGAAGTAGGGGAATGAATACTAAAAATGGATCTAGCCATTTCTTCAGACATCAGATGGAGAACCTCTTCCATTTGGACAAGTAAGATCTCCTAGTATTGGGTTTCATGGCCTCCTGCAGGACTAGAAGCACATCCTTAGAAAAAAAGGTGTCAGAAAGGGATCAGGCACGTATCACCCACAGAATCAGGATCAGAGTTGTTAAATGTGAATGGATAAGAGATCCCTTGTCTTGTGTGAGAAGATCCACCCTGTGAGGTAACTTGTGATGACTGTCCTTGGCTAACTGCAGAAGAAAAGGGAACCAGTACTGTCTTGGCCAGAAGGGTGTCCTGCTGTATTTTCAGCAAAACTTTCTGAATGAGTGGGAAGGGCAGGGGGGAATGCGTAAAGAAAAGAGGCCCTTTCATGAGAATGATACAGCCTTCACCTTCCATACCAGAGGATCTAGGACTCTGGCTCAAAATTATGGAAGTTGTCTGTTTAAGGGAGAGGCAAAGAGGTCTATTTGAGGTGTACCCCAATGGTGCAGAATGTCCAGAAACACATCCCTGTAAAGTATTCATTCATGTGTTGTGTCAAGGACCTGTTTAGAGCGTCTGCCAGAACGAGCTAAGGGAATGGAAACAGCTAGTAATATGACCTTTGCTTGAGAAGCAATCTCCCAGGCCTGAAGGGCCAGCCTGCAGAGTAGGTATAACTTTATGCCCCCTTGCTTCTTCACATACCAAAGGACTGTGGTGTTGTCTGTGAACACTTTAAGGGATTCTGGGTAGAGACAGGACTGGAAAGCTTGGACAGCAAGAATCAAAGTTCTTATCTCTTTGATGTTGATAGGTTGTTTCCTTATGGAAGGAGACCATAAGCCTTGAACTTTTAAGTTTCCCATTGTTGCTTCCCACCCCATGTCTGAAGCATCTGTAAATAGTTCCTGCACAGGAAGTGTAGCCTGTAGAGGAAGACCTGTATTCAGAGATATTTGTTGAATCCACCAGTGTAACTTTCTCTTCAGGCAAGGGAGAAGAGGAAGAACAAACTCCAGCGGATGAGCATGCTGGCACCAGAGTGTTTTCACATACCAGTGGAAGTTCTGCATGTGAAGTCTAGCCATGGGTAATATATGAGGATGACAGATGCCATGAACACTAGCATTCGGAGAAACTCTAGCTGACACTGAAGTGATAGGAAGCAACTGTTGGCAGTAGGTCATCAGAGATTGCATTTTCTGCGGAGGGAGAAAAGCCATCATAAGGTCTGTCGTTATCCTGAAGCCACGGAAAACCTGATCCTGAGAAGGGTTGAGGGAGGACTTGTTGTAGTTGACAGTGAACCCCAGGCTTTGAAGCAGGGATATGGTGGTTTGGAAGTTCTGCTGCAAAATGTCTGGATGGTTTGCTTGAATAAGTAGGTCAACACAAAGGCATTTCCTCCTGGTCCAATTGATAGGCCCAAGTCCAATTCTGATATATTGTGCAGGGTGTCAGCATGAGCTCAGAAACTGTGAGCAATGGTGAATACTGATGACCATAAATATGAATGTGTAGATGAGCGAGGTAAGGGTAAATCAGAATTCTGTGAAGTCTACAAAAGGCAATGACAGGAGCCAAGCATTTTGTGAAGATCCCTGGAGCCATGGAGAGTCCATAGGGCAAAGCACAAAACTGAAAATAAGAAGAAGCAACTCAAAAACATGAGAATTTCCTGAAGAGAGGGTGAATGGGGATATGAAGATATGCTTTGTCAAAGGGAGGTCTTGCCTGCTCAGTCTGGTGGACTTCAAGAAAGTCATCAGGGCCATGGATGAGGGTAAGATGGTACACACCACTTACCTAAATCCGGCAAAGCTTTCAATACAATCCCCCACTCAGGGATAATAGATAATCTTTCTGAGATAGGCCAAATGGCTCAATGGCAGGACACATGTTGTCCAGATTCTTGAATCCACTTCCGATAAGAAACCTGTTACTAGTAGTGCCCTACTTGGCTCAGTGTTGGGAACCCTCCTGTTTGGTATATACTTCGCTGAAGTGAATGTCAGTGTTGGGGGCCTTTGTCTCATCAAGTTTGCTGATGGCTATAAGCTGGGAGCAATCACTGAATCCCCATAGGATGCTTCAAACAGGCCTAAATATGACAAATGACTGGTGCCAAAACCATGGTTTGAGACTACATGCTAAAAATGCATAATCATACCCTTCAGTAAATAAGATATCCCTGCAAATTATAATATTGATAGCACCCCCCCCCAAAAGGAGACCCAGTGGGTGAGGGACCTAGGAACACAGATAAAGAGTAACCTAAACTTTGACCACCAGGTAGCTATGGTAGTGAGGAAACCCTTCTGTGTCACTCAACATATAAGTAAAGGCATTGCATCAAGATCAAAGGAAGTCATTTTCCCATTGTATTTGGCCCTCATCAGGTCCATAATCCAAGTACAATGCTCCCTTCTGCATGTACCTACCCAGGCACTTACACCAACTGGAGCGGTCCCAGAGGTTTCTTAATAAAAAAAAAATACAAATTTTAAGACATGTCTTATGCAGATTGACTAAAGGCCCTGTCTCTTTACTCTGTCTCATACTGTTTATTGAGAGGGGACTTATGCCTGACCTACAATGGATTCTATGATCCAGCCCTGATGAGAATGTTGCATATTCGCAAGAAAAATTAAACAAGGGTTATATGTTCCATGGACCTGAACTTGCTGCAGAGGCAGATTCATATCTGAAAGGCTACCTCATCTATGAAATTAACTTCTTATCTTTGTAAAACAAAGCCCATCCCTCACTCTCTTCAAAAAGAATTTGGATAAATGGATGGGGAAGCATAAATTCACTCCACGGTTACTGCCCACATTCCTTATGGACACAGTCAGTCTGTAAAATAAGTCAGGGCTCTAACACCCAAAGACCCAGTACCCTGATACCACCCCATCCCATATCTGGAGAATTAAGATATAATATTGTCATATCCTGAGTATTACTGGCTACATTTATAAAGGTTCTTGTGCCGTTAGCCAAATAATCACCTATGAATCTATCATCAAGGTGAGGACTGACAAGGTGGAGCAGTCATTTACACAACCATATGGGTGGTTCATAGGTTTTCCCCTTTTGTCCCAATTTTTCTCTGTAGCAATCATCTTACAGAGCTGAAAGGGAATGTGAAATGGGCTGTCCATACTGATTGTTTCTCACTTCCACAAGGGATATTGCCAGCAAGCAGCCCCATCTGCTCCCCTTAAGTAAGGAAAGTGTTTTTTCCAGTCACCACCAAGAAATCACACTTCTCTGTGTGCTTCTCAAGTGCCCTACTGTCCTTTCCATCCCCCTGGAAGATTGCAAGTGGGCCATAGCCCTTCACTTCTCTCCCTATTTGTCTGTCTCTCCAGTGCAAGGGCTGCTAACTAAACCCTGGCTACCTGTGTGACAGTATCAGCTCCATCCTTCTGAGCTTCATAGGCAGGCTACCCATGCTTTGTGTTGTATTTGTGCAACTCCAGAGTTTTGGTATCTGAAGATCTATATGAACGTATCTTTAATTCCATGTCACTTGTCTGAATACAGTTGTTAACAAATTCAGGACAATAAAATATGCAGTTCCTGCTTTTATCTGTTATAATAAAACCTGCCACTTTAAGCTATTGAAAAAAAGTTTAGTAATTCTCTTTATGCATTCTAATGGCACAGCACAAACAAAGCACACAACCTGGACACATGATATTTAAGACTTAAAAGGTGTGGAATACAGTGGAACCTCATTATGCATAACAACAACATTAGTGTACTATCAACAAATATGTACTATGGTTTAATTTGTACAATGATTTTCTCCACACACTACTTAGCACTTCCTATGACCTTAAGTTATGAACATTAGTATGAGTGCATGACCACACAATGTACGCAAAGGTCTCATTAGGTGTGCATAGCTGTACATATGCACAGCTTAGTGGGACTAGTGTCTTGAAAACAGGAGTACTTTACCCAAGGATGTAACTAGGAAGTCCTTCAAAAGGACCATCAGAAACCAGACATCCAGAGAAGGGGAACTTTCAGGAAAAACCTCCATAACAATGAGCAGCACAACCTACTAAACACTATGTAGAGGAGAGACCAACAAGCATCCCCACTGTACAAAAAGTGGTCTTCCCCAAGCATGAACATAAGGAATGCCCTGCAAAATCCCCAGGCAATGATTTGCCAACAACACCATTTAAGTGTCCTGGCCAGTAGCGGTATGTCCCCTAAACAGATAATGTCCAGAAGTGGATTCTCCATGTGCCCTTGATCTGCAGCAACTGGAAAACCACTTGCTTATGTTGTTAGAGGGAAACTAGTGATTACTGATGACTGCTGGCCACTCTTCTGGTGAGTTTCCTTCCCCAATGGTGTACAGCTACTGCACTGGTACATACAAGTTTGGTTAAGTGTGGGGACTTGGCACCTACATGGGGGAGGGGGTTGCAAGAGAGCTTATGCCTGAAAAATGTCTTATTTTGAGCTGTTCCATTATGTATGTAATGGGCAGTTTTTAAAGATTTACAAATGGGGAAATGCAATCAGAGTAATCAGATTTTGCTCTACCATAGAAGCAGCTCTGGAATTTCATTTAACAGATGTAAAATCATGGCTGCTTTAATATCTACTGTTACTGCTCCACTGTGTTCATTCATCAAGGAGATATTCTGCATATATAATATCTTTTTGCAGCATTTTTACAAATACCTCTTACTAAACTGTAGCAAAGAGCTACAATAGCTCCTCACTAGTCTCCTAAGTCTCTTACATACCCTGGCATTTAAGAAACCATGAGATCGCTGCTGCTGCTGCTACATAAATGATCACTGCTGACTTTGTCTCATATTAGAAGCCTCAAAAGCAAGTTTATGAAGTGCTACAGTCATTGTTTTTTTTTTAAATCATAAGCAAAGCATTTGGGGCTTTTGGAGGCGGGCCCTGCCTTAAATCTAACTTTCAGGTGGAATGGATACTGATAGCGTTTGCCCAAGAAAGCTAAAGCCTATTCCTGAAAAGCTGTTGGGAGAACCTATTTATCTGAGGTTATCAGTTCTTAAAATGGTAGTTAAAATTGTAAAGGATCTTCTGTGTGTGTAGAGTGGGATATATGAAGAGTCTCTAGGCAACAGTCATGGGAACATCTATGTTGGTTATTTCCCGCTTTCTCCTGAATCTATGATTGTAAATGACACATTTGTACTGTCTCTGATTATGCAGTTAATGGACAGACATCTGTTGCTAGTTAAAAGGTGTCCTGCTGGTGGCAAGGTTTCTTGAAAACTATACAGTGCTGGCATGAAACACCATTTTGTAAGAGAGCAGGCCTTGTTTTGCCTTTTTTCCAAGGTCTGTTATCATATCATCAAGCAGGATGACCAGTCCAAGTATTAGTATCCAATAGCTTTGCTTTTATATCATATTGATAGTTTTCTATCTTGAGTCATGCATACTTTCTCAAAATGCCAAAACACACTGCAGTCCTAGAAGACACATCAACAGCATCACCAGTACACTTTAATGCATGGGCTCTTACTGTACTGGCTGTGGCATTTTATTTTGCAAGTATGTATTTGGAATTAAACTCTAGAAACATTTGCTGTGCATTCCTCTACTTGATTCAAAATGGAACTTTGGTATATAATCATATAAGCAATTTAATTAAAGGCTCTAAAAGCTATATTACTGGATGTGTAGACCTTTTTTTTAATCTCACATGCCCAACAACCTTGATTCTCTGTAAAATGAGATAATGATACAGTCATCCTTTGATGATATAAAGAAAACGCAGTCAAAATAACACAAAAGCAGTCAAAATAACAATCAGGTTGTCAGTAAAGTAAGTATTACACTCACGACACATAGTACTGACCCAACACATAGACCCATAAACCAATATATGTTGAGGCACGTAAAAAGCAACCTTTCTACATCCCGAAGCCTTCATAGATATCTGTCCTACAAATGTAATCCACAGCAAACCCAAAACATTACCAAACTCAGCATGCAGACCTGCATCCTTTGCAACCTCAACTACAAACACCATAAGGCAAGCCAACACACTATCCAATATTTTAGTCATAGTAGACTCTATTGTGAGACATACAGATGTCCTGCTCACCGGGTTGAATAAGGAGGACATCACTGCCAGTTATCAATCAGGGGCCAGAATGTGCCAAATCAGCCATGCACTCAAGTCATTAGACCACAAGTACCAGTATGACTCTGTCATAGTCCATGTGGGTGTAACCAGATGCATAGATTGTTACTAAACTAACAACCCAGGAGGCATTTCTAAGCATAGCCAAGTTTTCCTGAAAGAATAATTATGTCCTGTATCCAAATAGGACACTGAATGCCAGACATTTATAAGCTATCTCTGTATATAAGGGACATGGGCGTCAAGTCCAGTGTAAATTTCTTGTTCACCATCCACTGGTCTAGGATGTGCTTAAACTGAGTAACAGGTCCATAGGTAAGTACTAAGTTAATTTCCCCTTGCAGGCCATTTTAAGCCTAGCCAATTTCTCTTCAAAGATGAGAATCAAACCCTGTACCTTATGTCTTTGAGGTAAACACCTTAGCTATTATGCCAAATTTAGCTTCATGTGGCTAGGAAGCCTGTTCCATAGGAGGGACAGTCTCTGAGACACATATCTGTCTCTCCATCATGTTCTGTTTAAGTCACAGACAAAATGTATGCTTTCAGACCTTGTATTTCTGGTACTGTTTGACTTACAAATATGCAAGAGACTCATAAGTGTGGGATTTGCAGATGTCTTGTAAGTCAGGCATAGATCACCACTCAGCAATCTATAGGAGACTGAGTAGAGGGAAAGGGCTTTAAGGTGTTCCACATAAGGCAAGTTTGTTATGCCTTGTATTCTTTTAGTAAGAAACCTCTGAGGTCGCTCTGGTTGCTGCATACGCCAGGTGAGGTACATACCATAGGGAGCAGTGAACTCTATGATTGGTCTGATAAGGGAAGAGTACAGTGAGATAATGACCTCTTTGGACCTAGATGGCATGCCCCTACTTATACGCTGCACAACATAAAAGGATTTCCTTACCACTGTGGCACATGGTGGACAAAGGTAAGACTACTGTCTACATGCTTACCCGGATCCCTGGCCTGAGTCGA
Organism: Protopterus annectens; assembly: GCF_019279795.1. Lineage (NCBI taxonomy): Eukaryota > Metazoa > Chordata > Ceratodontiformes > Protopteridae > Protopterus > Protopterus annectens. Next base: position 704,376,102 of record NC_056727.1, on the reverse strand, counting down.
CTCTTAGGGGCGTATTATCAACATGGTAATCAACTTCCCAAAAAGAGTACAATTATGCATTTCTTAGCACTGAGTTTAAGATCATGGCTTTGGCAAAATTTGCTAGTCAGAGACAGACCTTCTTGAAGAATGCTAGTGCCTGCAGAGAAGTCAGTGAGTCAGCTGGCTATTCAACAGGTGACAAATTCATTTATATCCAAGACCCCAGATGTATCTCCCTGGACTATATGAAGAGAAAAATGATGGAGCTCTCTGACTATGGGTCCCAGACTGGTACGTGCCTAGTACTGAAGAACGTTCTGCATTCACCAAGGATAATGCCACGATATGAACAAAAGATGACCAACTTCATTAATTAGCTTAATTACTGGTGTCATTCCAAGGGGGGGTACAATATCTGTCAGCATGGGAGGATATGGTCATCAACAGACCATGTTGCTTTGGCAAGGACAGTCTGCACTTTCTCCCTCTAGGTTTTTGAATATTGGCTAAAAGATCCCTCCCCTATAGTGGCTTTTTTAGATAATGGCAAACCTTCTGACATAACAAAACCAATCCAAGAGAATCTAAAGGTGTTACTGCTTAATGCCAGAATCCTAAACAAGAAACACTACTCCCTCCAGGTTCTCCTCACCCTGGATAATTTGGACATTGATGCAGTTACTGAGACATGGTCTAGAGCTGTAGAGAATACCCCTGCAGTGGAGGGCTACAGTGCCTTCTACACATTTAGGCCAGCTACTGCACTGGCAGGGACCAAAGGTGGAGGTGTCTCAATCTATATCAACAACAAACTCACCTCAACACTAGTCAAACATGACAAAGTATTTTAGCTTTTGCATGTCCAGATTTCCATAAACAAAGTCCTCTCTATGACCAATGAAATCCATAACTCATACTTGAACTTACTGGAGACTCTCACCATTCAACTCATTACAATATCCATGGGCGACTTCAACTACCCCACTATAAACTGCGATACTTACATGACCCCAAACTTAAAGGCCCAAAGATTCTTGGACTTTGTAAACACAGACACAAATACCTTGGATCAGATAGCCCATACACCCAATAGGGGTGCAAACGTACTCAACCTGGTACTCACAAACATGGTAGAATATTGTAGTGTAGGGTCCTCTCTGGTAAGGTCAGATCACAAAGTTGTCTTCTTCATACCAAAAATCAATTCTGTAACCCCAGCTGACCCCATAATATTTAGGAACTATTTTAAGCAAAATAATAAACAATAACCTATCAAAGTTTCAAACCCCTCAAACCCTGAGAACACAAAGAAAGTGCATGTTAGAGGTGGTAGTCACGAGATGCTTGGGTAAGGCCCTTGCTAGTGCCAAACCACGTTCCCTAATGCGACTTCTCAAAAAAAAAAAATGGGGAAATCTTTCACTAGATGTCAAACAGTGCACTACTGTACAGATGTGAAGGGATGCCTGGAGGCGTACCAAGCATGTTAGAAGCTGGAGACATTTCCTCACCTCAGGACTGCAAGCTTGTTCTGAACTCATACATACAAACAACCTTGAAAAGGGAGGTACAGAGGTACTCTCCTTACTGAAATTAGGGCAGGCACTGGAACACAACTGCTTCACAAAAACAGTAATGTTGGTAATGCCATATTAAAGTGAAGTAAGCACAAACAGCGTAACTAATCTGAGGATATGTAATAAATCTATATGCAGTAATTACAAAGTTTACAGCTACGCTTTCAGATACAAAGTTCATAGAAAGGTTATTATAATTTAGTCACTAAGGCACTGTGTTAATTCTCTGTTACTGAAGTTAAAATATCTAAACTTGGAATGTGTTGAAAAGTCACTGTTCAAATAATCAATACACAAGGCTATGACTTCAGACAGTTACGCATATAAGCAAAAAATGATACTTTAAGAATGCAAACAACATTTCATGTTGACAACAAGTATATAGGAAAATGAAGGAATGAAAAGACAAAGTGTTTGCCCAGAACTCCCTAATTTGGAAAGCTGTGCTCACATACTTATGATTACGACATTCTTTAACTCGAAATGTGCACCATCTCAGAGACAGGTAGTATGTTTGGTTTTCCATTAAAACCAAGTATTTTATTTTCCATGAGAATGTACAACCATAGAAATGGTATATTCATTTAACAGTTGGTGTGTATGTCTGTGTGGGTGGGGTGGCCTTCACATAAGGGAGTGCAGCTGAAGTACCACCGCTGCTAAAACACTAATCATAACATTATTTAGAAAGTCAATTATTTCAATAATGCCGAACAGCATCAAATTTTATGCCATGAATGTAGGATGTTACTTAGCATTCTGGTTTGCAGCTACATAACACTAAATGGCATTCATAGGTAGGTACTAGGCTACTGGCCCTAGGGCCTACATAAGCCTAGCCAAAAAATGTACCCTGGCTTTCGCCACCCAAGAAAATTATTTTCCTGTGCCCCTGTCAAGCAGAGCCACAGAAGTGATCCCTGGGATGAATTTCCCATCCAATCATCAAGATTTTTCTTGAAGATGGTTGGGGGGGTGGCTTAATGGCTAAGGTGTTTACCTTACAAACACAAGTTGCAGGGTTTGAGTCTCACAAGGGATAATTGGCTAGGCTTAAAATGGCTCACAAGGGCAGTTAGCTTAGTACTAAACTATGAACCTATAGTAGTCTGAGAAACTATGAACTATGAACCTATGAACCTATAGTAAGAGTGCTAATGAGGAGCTCTGTTTGACAGACAGGTAGTCTGTTCCAAAGTATGGGAAGTCTCTGGGAGAGGAATCTTTCCCTCCAGCATGTTCTGTTTCTTGTGGTGACAAGGTTTAGGTCCCTAGAACGTGTAGCTCGGAGGGATTGGGATTTCTTTAAGTGGAGCATGTCCAACAGCTCTGGGTTTGACATAGCTTTGTATGTTAGGCAGAGATCGCCGCTGAGTAGGCGATATGTGATGGAGTAAAGCTGTAGTTTTTTGAGACGGTCTGCGTAGGGCATCTGTTTGAGGCCAGTAATCCTCTTTGTGAGGTATTTCTGTGGTCTTTCCAGTTGTTGTAGATGTCTTGTGAGGTACATACCAAAAGGGGCATCGTACTCTATAATGGGTCTAATGAGTGATGAGTAGAGGGGAACAATAACCTCTTTTTTTCTGGATGAGAATCCTTTTGTGATGAGATGAGCCACGTAGAAGGATTTCCTGAACACTGTGGCAATGTGATTATCAGAGGAGAGACTACTGTCCACCTGTGTCCCAAGGTCTCATCACATTTTCGGCATTAAGTAGACTACCAGCTATGTGGTAGTTCATGGATACAGAGTTTTTACCAAAGGGGATGACAGTACAATTTTTGGCATTGAGCTTCAGGCCATGGCATTGAGCTTCAGGCCATGGCTTTATATGTCAAATGTCCTTTTTGGCAACTACTTGCCAGAAAAGAAAGCTAACGTTAAATGCCTCCAACTGACCAAGTTTGCAGATGATTGCAGGCTCGATGCAATTATAAAGTACCTCAAAGACATTAACATCCTCCAGCGGGATTTGTTGCAAACTAATAATTGGTGCCAGAGTCACAGTCTAAAAACAGTCTAAAATTCAATGCCAAGAAATGCATAACAGTATCTTGTGGAAAGTCTGCATCCTCTGGAAATCAAATTACCGCATACACAATACATCCCTAACAGGAGACGCAGAGGTTAGGGACTTGGGAATTTATGTAGACAGTGACATGGCCTTTGACCACCACGTGTCTACTGCTGTAAGGAAATCATTCTATATTGCTCAACTCATTAGCAAGGGTTTGAAATCCAGGCCAAAGATGTCACTATCTTGTTGTACTTAGCCCTCATTAGACCAGTCATAAAATACAATGCTTTCTTCTGTATGTACCTTTCCAGACATATGCAACAAATGCAAGGCCCACAGAAGTTCCTTACAAAAAGAATACAAGGTGTACACAACATGGAATATACCTGACCTCCTCAAAGCCTTATCTTTACATTCAGTTTCCACAAACTACTGAGAGTTGATCTGCATTTAGCTTATAAGGTAACATCTCAGCCTGTACTGAGGAACTTGCTACAAATCATCAAGTCTAACAGCATTAGAAAAAACAGATCCAAAGACCTAAATCTCACATGTTGGAGGAACAGATATGTGCCTCAAAGACTGCCACTGCTTTGGATCAGGCTTCCTACTCATGTGGAGCAGAGATCATCCCTCTCCTTATTCAAATGTAACCTGGACCAATAGATGGGAAACTGAAAATTTACTCCTGAACTTGCACCTATCAACATATCGGACAGAAGCTGCTTGTAAATGCTCTGACACCCAAACACAAACATATGCCGCTAGGTAATTCATCCTGTCATTTATACATGGGAACACATGGCTAGTCCTAAAATGCCTCTTGTGCCTGTTAGCTTAGTAATCGCCTATGGCATGTATTTTAAGTTAACCTGTCTATATGAAAAGCCTGAAAAACACAATCATAGTTTAAACTGCATGACAATTCAATGGCAATGATTTCAATAATTTATTCTTCAACTTAACGAAACCAGCAATAAAAGTTTATTTTATCTGTTTCCAAAAAGGGATGGAATTCTGGTTTTACACCATCAACTAGCTTTGACTTGAAGTTTGATTGCTGGAAGAAAAATTGTAAGCTTGGCTTAGGGAGAAGAGAGTCTCATGACAGGGTCCATGAGAAGGACCTGGATGACCCCACTTGTGTAATAAAGTGCACCATATGTCAGAAGCTTGGCATGTGTGGAAGCATGAATGTGCTGCTAGTGGCAAGCATTAGCAGACGTCACTCATGGTCACAGGAAGTGAGTTAGGTGCATAAAACAAAAAGTCCCAACTGTCACAGCAGATGAGGACACTACTTTCAGAACCGAACTGACAGGCTCTTATCTTTCAAGGGAAGGAATGATCTGGTGGGCTTTTGCCCCTGGGAGGAATGAACTGGTCTGCAGAGTGCCTGAGGGCAGTTTGATGGTCAGTACAGTGAAAGGGATCCAAATGAAAAACAAAAATATGTGGGGGGGGGGGGAGACATCTTGCATCCCCCACACCGCTTTAGTTATATACACTAACTCCAGAGTCACACAACAGTACAGAAGAAAGAAAAGCCCAGAGAGCTTGAAAAACCCCAGATGCATAAACAGAAACCCCAGTGACAATGACATTCTATAAGGAAGTGAAGCCAGGGAATTTACAGTCAGGGAACAGAAATCCACAAATTGAAACTTATCCATTTTACACTTGGTCATGTGAAGGGAAACCATTCATATATATAACCTAAAAAAAACATGCACAGTTAAGTTATAATTTCTGCCCACACAAATATTACTGCTAGTTTTTCCTTTTTGCAGTTCCACAGCCTGCCGATCATCAACCCCCCCCCCCCAACCAACTGACCCATTCCAATCGACAGAGTAAAAATCAGTTAGGAGAGGCCATCATTCAGGTAGCTCAGTTTTCTGCTTGCTAGCCCTAACCCCAGGACATACTCAGCCAAGCTCGGGGGGAAGTAGTGCAAATGCTTGACAGTGGAGGGCACCACATCGCTTCTGCTAAAGATGCACCCTTCAAATAGCCCCATCACTTAGGAAGCAATCATGTGTCCCCTGAGTGGGAGCAATCCTGCCCACCCCACAAAAGAGGTAAGTGTGCCACAACACTTTATTCCTTCCTCTCACTGCCTGACTATTCTAGTGCCAGGGGCACTAAATGAATCCCAGACTATCACGTTTTTTACTAGATATCTTGTATACAATGAACAGCTTAGATTCCATTCTTCCTGCACGGAATAACTGTAATGTGTTCAGAGTGCTGCATTTATAGCTACAGTATGGCAGAGACAACAATACTTGATCTTTTAAGATCATTTCCTGTAAAATCAACTACTTAACCACTAAGATTCTAAAAGTACCCACTTAAACTACACTTGCTGTACCGCTGTTTTACAACATGTGTTTTTAGTATGTGGCTGGAGCATTTTTCCTCTAGCAACAGTCTCTAAATATACTCAGCAAAACATGTCTATAAAGAATAATGAAATATTCTTACTCTTCTTCCTCCTTTTCTCTTGCAGATGATCTTGAGCAGCTCGTATTGTTTGCTGAACAACACTGGTGACCAGTAGTTGCACTGATGGAGGACTGCAAGTCAGCAAAAGTCGATGAAGAACATTGAGTAGTTCAACACCAAGAATCTAAAAGTGGAAACAAATCAATAAGTTGATAAAAAAACAACTTTAAATTTGTTTTAGTTTAGCAAAAACGGGCATACTCTATGAATAATCTTCAGGCACAAATAAAATAAAGCTTTCTTCCAAATTTAAGTTCAACTAAAATCTGTCTACTCCAGAAAGAAACATTTCTCCTGGCACAGACAAATAAACTTTCTGTGACAAATGTCCTACAAGGAAAAGATGTTCCCTCATCCCTTTCGCTAGTGCAAATATGACTGGCCTAAAGTCCATCATGTCAATGTACATCCAAAGGAGTGCATTAGCATTACCTCAAAGTCTTTTTCCAAACAAATACTGTGATCTGGCAAACTTGATTCATTGTCAAGAAATCTAAATATTAATCTTAATGGTACCTCACAAGCCACCCTTATTTCTTTTTTAATGGAAGTTATAAGGTGGGAACTGATGTTTAGAATATATGACTTTTGTACTTTGTTAATTGGACTATCTGTATAGAGTATGACATGTTTTGAGAGGGGCCATAGCAAGAAAAGCTACAGAAAGACTTTAAAAATGTCTTGTGCCCAACAGACAAAACAATTTTAATTAGTTTGCAGCAACAGTGACGCACCTTGTTAAAGTCAGACAGCTCCAAGCATCGGTTTTTACCCTAAAATCCCATAAAAGACAGGAAAAGAATGGTTGATATACCATTATATATACGAATCAAAAACCAAAAAATTGGTCTTTATTTAAAGGGAACCCATAAGCACCATAATAACACTGCCTCGTTTTATATGAACTGCAGTACAGGCCTTTCACTTTGTATTCCACTATCCCTTTTTTTCTGTCTATAATTTGACACTGATCCTTGATTGGGAAAGCAGTCTGTAGCCTGCAGTCCAAATGTCTTTTTGACCTCTTCCCACTCTATTACTTTTCCCTCTCTAGTTATTTGATTCCAATACCTGGGTTCCTTTGTAAGTTTCCTCCATTAAATTCCAGCCCCCTTGTCTATTCTCTGCATCTCTAATTGCAGTCATCGCTATCAGCAGAATCTCCTTTCTCTATTCTCATGTTGGTTTAGTTCCTAAAATACTTTCTGTTGCTTTATAAATATAATATTGTATATTGCTGCTGTTATTCTCTTTAAGGATCTGCATCCAAAACCCCACTCCCTAATTATTTCATGAATTTACCTCCTGTTTCATCATTATCCCTTTCCACTTTAAAATACAACTTTCTGCTTGTGTTATGCTTATGAGCCTTAATAGTATATATCTAAAATATCCCTTCAAATCAGATAATCCTAAAACACCTTGTTCTACTGGAAGGATCAACTTATCCCACTTGATCCTTGCTCTCTTCTCCTCCAAGATACAATCGTTCAACTGTTTATTAATTACTGTCCATAACTTTTCTGGTTAATAAAAATATGCCTGACCTGTGCATAAAACTAAAGGGACTAAAACATTTTCACTGTTTGTATCTTGCTATCTATAAATGTAAACAATACAAAAGCCTGAAAAATTGGAAGCTGTTATCTTTTGTTTAGTCTCCTCCCGCATATCCTTAGCTGCCATAACAGAATCCTTTTTAACCCATACTCCTAAATATTTCATTTTATTATGTCCCCATAAATATGGGTACTACTGAATCAATTCATCTGTGGATACACAGCTTACAGTTTTAGACTTTGTTTTATTTTCATTAATTTTATACCCCAAAAAGACTTGTAACTGTCTCAAAATGTTCCAAAACACAGAGGTGTCATTTTCTGGTTTTATCAGGTACAAAATAATATCTTCTACAAATAAATCCAACTTTTCTTGATTACCATACCAATTATATCCTTGAATTTCTGAACCCTTGTTTTCTTTACCAGTGGCTCTAAATGTAATGCAAATAACAAAAGAGAAAGAGAATACCCTTTCCTGGTTCCTCTGTTCAAACACAACTTATCAGAGAGGAACTCTCCCACTATAATGTCTTCCTCTGATCTCTCATATATCCTCCTAATTAACCACATTATTGTATCAGGGAATTATCCTGCGGTGGTGGTGCTGCGGTAGCGTTGTCGCCTCACAGTAAGACGATGTTCTGTTCGATTCTCAGCTAGAGCATCTTCTGTGTGGAGACATGCGTGAATGGGCATACCTTCGTTGAAGGTTGTGCATCAGAGATGGCAAGTCGGCACGTAAAAATCTACTGCCAGTCATTAGCAGACCGGTGTTCCACTGTGGCGACCCCTAACCGGGAAAAGCCGAAAGACGCAACATTGTATCAGGGAATCCAAATGCTTCCACTGCCCTACTCATAAAATACCAGCTTATTCTGTCAAATGTTTTCTCTGCATCAAGACCCAACAACAGCAGCAGTATTTTCTTACATTCTGCTTCCCTCTAGATCATCACTGTTCTGTTCTTCTTCTCTTTTCTACTTTCCCTTTTAGGGGTCGCCACAGCAGAACAACAGTCCTAAGAAAGATTGGTAGTAGAGTTTTACAGTGTTGAGTTGCCAGCCCGGCACCTAATTTCCACAAATGGCACACACATGCATACACTCACACCAAGGGCCAATTTAGTGTGTCCAGTCCACCTACAGCATGTCTTTGTGATGCAGGAGGAAACCGGAGCACCTGGAGGAAACCCAACCCAACCACAGGGAGGATATGCAGACTCCACACAGAAGGCACCCCAGCTGAGAATCGAACCGGAGAACTTCTTACTTTGAGGTGGCAACGCTAACCGCTGCACCACCACGGCTGCCCATCATCAATGTTCTATTAACGTTTGAAATGTTTGCCTCTCCTCCACAAAGCCACAACGATCCATGTCTATCAACTTTGGCAACACTTTTGTCATTCTTTTAGCTACTATTCACATAAACACTTTACAATCATCATTTAAAATTGAAATGGGCTTATATGAAGCTGGGTCTCATGGGTCTCTACCCACTTTAGGTTATTACAGCCACCACAGCTTTCTACCAGGATGTTGGTGCTTCCACTCCTTTTATACCATCAAACAAAACCTTCCAGATCTTTACCACTTTCTTCTCTCCTAGCTTCCGAGCTTCCACTGGAATACCATCTATTTCTGGAGAATTTACTGCATATTGATTACCCATCACCATTTTTATCTCATCTCCATCTATCTTAACTCTGTTAACTCTTGAGCTTCATCTACCTCTAACATTGGCATACCAAAGTCTTCCATAAATATTTTCATTTGTGCTTTTTCCTGATTTCCAAATTACTCTGCCTTATACAGATTTTCATAAAATTCCCTGAAATATCTTTAACATCTCCAAAGGATCTCTGGTTATTTTTCTTGTTACAGGCTCCCCAAGTTTAGCAGCAACCCTTTGTAGTTTATGTGCTAATAGTTTTTCTGCCCTGGAGTTATTATCAAAAGCAGCTGCTTAATAGCAATCTTTCTAAACTACTGCCTATTATCCAGATACTCCCTTATTTTCTCTTTAGCACTCTGCATTTGTGCTTCTTCTTGTTCAATGAGATCCCCTTTATTTATCTTTATTTATTTTTATTTTTATTTTATATTTGTTTACCAGGAAAGTCCGACTGAGCCATTGGTCCATTTTTAGCAGAGGCCCGGAGAGAAAAATTCCATTACAAAAAGAATTTTAAAAAGCTCTTTTACAAAAGAATTTTAACAACAAAAGAAATACATTACATACGCTTACAAGCACAGATGAGGTGAATACGCAATAATATAAACACAAATGATTCAGATATTAAGTAGATAGCATGAAATAGCAATTACACAGACAAATGATAATATGAATGATACATAATGGGAAGAACAAAAGAGTCACACGCATGATTCTGAGTAATAGTATAGTACAGTATGATTTGACTTGATATTTTATTGTAAAAGGTTACTTAGAAAAAAGAAAGAAAAAATAAAAAAGCATATCTTGTCATACACTGGTTAAGAACAATTGGTGTTAAGTACTAGAAAGGAGAGAATGGTTACAGTTTGACAGACTTAGAATAGAAAGAGGTATAGTATGGATGGGTGAAAGGTGACAATATGATTGTTCAGCCAGGCTTAGTACAAGAGCAGAACCAGTTGTTGGTGAGGTGTGGTGCCCTTTATTAGTAGTTTAAACTTGGAAGTATTGTTATATTGGTTATTGTTCTGGGTAAGGAATTCTAGTACTTAAGATATTTGGTTTGATAACACTGAATCCCTGTAACTATTGTTGGATTTGGTTACTTTTAGTAAGACTTTGCTGGTAGAACTTAGGGATCTACAGCTGGAGTAGGGATGAACTAGGTCCTTGAGAGCTGGGCAGTTGTTTGGATGGTGGAATATACTGAGTAAAAGTTAATTGTTTGAAGGTTAGTAGATTAGGTAGTTCAATCTGTTTTAGTTGGTGCAGTGCAGTGCAATGGTGTGATCTATAAGGGAGGTTTGTAGTGAATCTTGATATTTTGTTATAACAGAACTCCAGTTTATTTAAATCAGTTTTTCTTAGATTTGTGAATATTGGAGAGGCATATAGAAGGGTGGAAAGTAGACAAGTCTTGGCTATGGAATTTCTGGTGGAGTCAGTAAGGCAAGGCTTGACCCTGTAGAGTGAGGCTAGCTTGATGTAAACCTTCTGATAGTTATTGCTAGGTGTCTGCCAAATCTAAGATTGCTGTCGATTGTAATCCCCGAAGAACCTGGTGTGTTCAACAGGTTCTATTATAGTTTTATTGGTGGAACAGATGGTGAAGGGTGGTAGGTGACTGTGTGTTTTGTTACTAGTGAAGAGCATGAGTTTTGTTTTATTGGGATTAAGAACAAGTTGGGAGTCAGAGAGGTAGTTTTCGATGTTAAGGAAGGCTTTCTGGGTTGTTGGAGTTCTGGTATGGCGGACCCAAACATATGACAGAGGAGTCACTGCATATTGAACAATGGTTACATGCTGGGTGGCTGAGAAGAGTTTATTGGTGAAAATGATGAAGAGTAGTGGTCTGAGTATTGATCCTTGAGGTACACTGACTGAGGCAGGTAAAAGGGTAGAAATTTCATCTTGCCACTTTACTGCCTTTTGGTGGTCAGATAAATTGCTAAGAAACCAGAAGAGGGCCTTTTGGGAAAGATTTAATTAGGCTAGCTCACTGAGCAGTTTCTGATGGGAAAGTGTGTCAAAGGCTTTTGACATATCAAGAAAGATAAAAGATACTTGGTGGATGGAAATTTTCAGCTGGTCAACTGAATTAGTAAAACAAATAACAAGAACAGTGGTAGTGCTATCTTTGGTCTAAAAAACTGTTGGGATGCAGACAGGATGTTATTGTTTAGCAGGTAGTCAAGTAGTTGTGTATGGATGCATTTTTCAAGAATTTTAGCAATGGGGGAGGACCAACGGTTGGCCTGTAATTTCAGAATTTCATAGAGGCGCCATCTTTGTGGAAAGGGATGATGTGAGAGACTTTCCAGAGTTTTTGGGATATATTGTTTGGCAATGAACCAGTTGATTAGGACAGATATAGGGTAGGCAATGGCCTCTGATGCTATTTTAAGAAATTCATCTGGAAGCTGGTTAGCAGTGAGGGATGAGAAAGGCTCAAGCAGACTCTGACAACTTGTTTTGAGGGAAAGGTTAGTTTGCTTTTTATTTCCTGTATTTTGTATTACTTTACTGACTTTTTTGATTTTGTATACTGTGATTTGTTTTCTTTACACTGAGTTTTATTTGCATTCTGCTTTTAACTGCATATTAAAACTTGAAAAGAGACCACAGCTCTGTCTCTTGAGAGTTAGAAAGAAACTAAAACAGGTCAACTAAGGAGTCACACATAAGTTAGAACAGGTCAGTTAAGATTAATCATCTGTGAACTGAGGAGGTTGAACTAGGAACTAAACCTCCTACTTAAGGGGTAAAATAAAACATTTCAAAGCTTTACTGGAAAGGCTCACTCAGACACTGCAACAGCTTGCTGTGAGGGAAAGGTTAGTTTGCTTTTGTTTCCTTCTATTTTGTATTATTTTATTGCCTTTTTCAATTTTGCATACTGTGATTTGTTTTCCTTAGAGTGTGTTTTACTTGTATTCTGCTTGTAATTGCATATTAAAACTTGAAAAGAGACCACAGATCTGTCTCTTGTGAGTCAGACAGAAATTAGAAAAGGTCAATTAAGGAGTCAAACATAAGTTAGAACAAGTCAGTTAAGGTTATTCATCTGTGAACGGACAGGGTGGAGCTAGGAACTAAACTTTCTTTTTAAGGGGTAAAATAAAACATTTCAGAGCTTAACTGGAAAGGCTCACCCAGACTCTGGCAAAGCTTGCTTTGAGGGAAAGGTTGGTTTGCTTTTTATTTCTTGTATTTTGTATTACTTTATTGATTTTTTCAATTTTGTATACTGTGATTTGTTTTTTTACACTGTGTTTTACTTGCATTCTGCTTTTAACTGCATATTAAAACTTGAAGAGAGACCACGGCCCTGTCTCTTGTGAGTCAGACAGAGACTAGAACAGGTCAATTAAGGAGTTACGCAGAAGTTAGAACAGGTCAGTTAAGGTTAATCATCTGTAAACTGAGGGGGTGGAACTAGGAACTAAACGTTCTATTTAAGGGGTAAAATAAAACATTTCAGAGCTTTACTGAAAAGGCTCACCCAGACTCTGACAAAGCTTGCTTTGAGGGAAAGGTTAGTTTGCTTTTTATTTCTTGTATTTTGTGTTACTTTATTGCCTTTTGCTATTTTGTATACTGTGATTTGTTTTCTTTATACTGTGCTTTACTTTTATTCAACTGAGTATTAAAACTTGAAAAGAGACCACAGCTCTGTCTCTTGTGAGTCAGAGAGAATTTTTCCCACCCTCCCACCGTGTTAATCTTGTGTTCTTAAACACCACTGTCTTTTCAGTTGCCTGCCCCTTATGTTAATTTGACCATATATCTCGTTTCCTCTCTGCTTTTACTGGCTGGTATGAGTAAGCATCAAATTATCAACTATTTAAATTTATTGGCCATCTTACTGTATTCCACAGTACCAGAATACAAACATACCCACCCCTTTCAATCTATTTTGCTCTTTTAAAAATAGTGCAGTGTTTAGGATAAACCATTTTTTTCATCTTACCTTTAAGCATCTATTGCAAGTCCACCAGTTATTGTAGAGCCCACATTCTGCCTCTTAGTAGTAATCTTGGGATTAGTGCTTTTGTTTTCTCCTGGTGAGAAAAGTACAGGGACATTACTTCCTGGAGACTGCTGATAACTAAAAAGCCTAATAACTGCTTTACTGGTGACAGCTTGGAATATGTGCTTATATTCTGGTCCTGGCGAGAGTAGGAGCAGAGTGCATAGATTCCTGACTGTTTCTGGCTGGAGAGTGAGTGCCTGTGCATAACGTACCTGACTGGTCTGGTTGCTATTCAAGGCATCTACCAGAAAAAGGCAACAAGCCCACAGACCCTTGTATCATCTGGGACAAGACTCTGGATCACCAGACAGGCTGTGACCCGCTTTTCTTCTTGGGATTGGTGCTAACATTTTGCTGCTGGTGAGAGAAGAAGCAAAGGAGTATTGTATCCCAACAGAGTGAAGCTGTGGTGAGATAAGCATTAGTAGTAGCCAGACAGTAGCCATTCATGTGACTCCCCTCTTTGCATCATTCCTGACAAGCGGATTCTTTGTTTTCAGTAAGTACTGCTTGATTTGTTCTAACTTCAGAATATCTGCCTAAATACTTCATCCTTAAATTTTTAGGGTCTGCATATTAGTTTCCCCTCAAGTGTTTGGCAGTGCTCTGTAAAGACTCAGACACCTTGAGTGACATTTTTCCTGTAAAAGCAGAATTGAAATTTCTCCAATATCTAGTTGCACACAAGACAACTAGGTTGCAGTGACAAGCACTGTCCACATAGTTGCAAACCAGATACTCCTCCTGACAGTGATTGATATTCTCACTCCAACAGTCTAATCAATAAAAAAGGGTCTGTTGCCATGGACATAAACTTTCCTACTGTCTCTGTTACTGGCTTGGTGGACATTGGCATCCTGAGGGAATGCAGAAATTGCCTCATGTTTACTAACAACCAGTTAATTCTCAAACAAACTGATATGGTATGTAACAGATGTATTCACACAATGTCACTGGAAGCAAAGCTCTCACATAAAAGTACTCCTAATGTCAATAAGGTTGTCAGTAGTACACATGCTGTACCCATCACGCATAATTCAAAGCAGACATATAGACCCACATATATTGAGGCACTTACATGTAACCTTCCTACACCGCAAAGACCTCCTAGACAAGGTACACATAAGAAATGCCCTCAGCAGCCCCAAATGCACTCTTTCAAAACAACACCCACATCAACACATAGAGCTACATCTCATGGAGCCTCTACCTCTAAGCCCATAAGGCAAGTTAACACACAATCCAACATTCTAGTCATTGGAGACTCCATCGTGAGACACACTGATATCCCTCTCACCAGGCTGAGTAAGGAGAAAGTTATGGTCAGATGCTTATCCAGGGCTAGGATCTGTCACATTATGCATGCACTCAGGTCATTGGACCACCATTACCAATATGACTCAGTCATAATCCATGTGGGAGTAAATGACCTGAGACATACCTCCCTAGACTATATAAAGAGAGACATCACAGAGATCTCAGATTATATGTCTCAGGCTGGTATGAGCCTAGCATTGAGCAGCATTTTACCTTCTCCAAGGATGATGCCACAATACGAACAAAATATGATTGACTTTAATAACTGACTTAGTTTCTGGTGTCATTCAAAGGGGTTGCAATATCTGTCAGCATGGAAGGAGATGGTCAACAGACCACACAGCTTTGATAAGGATGGTCTGCACCTCTCCCCTTTAGGCTTTTGAATATTAGCTAAAACATTGTCTTCCTCATAGTGTCTTTTTTAGGCAATGCCAGACTGAAAGTACTTCCGACATAGCAAATCAAAACCAAGAAAATCTAAAGGTATTATTGCTCAATGCTAGGAGCCACCCTTTGAAGATCTCTTTACCCTAGAGATTGCTGATGTCTGTGCAGTCTCTGAGAGTGGTTTAAAGCCATGGAGAGCACACCAAGAGTGCAAGGTTATAATGCCTTCCACACATTTAGACCAGCTACTTCACAGGCAGGGACTAAAGGTGGAGGTGTCTCTATTTACATAAAAAAATATACTTCAAAGCTGGTCAAAGAGGACAATGTAATTGAGCTGCTCCATGTTCAAATCATCATAGGTAAAATCCAATACAACTTCCTTGCAGGATATAGGTCCCCCTGTATGACCCAGGAAACTCATACCATGCATATAAACTTATTAGAGAGACTAATCATCAAACCCAATACCATATTCATGGGTGACTTTAATTACCCCACTGTTAACTGGGAATCCTATAGGACATCAAACGTACATGCACAGAGATTCCTGGATTTTGTAAACACAAACGCCCTGGACCAGATAGTCAATATACCAACCAGGGGTGCAAACACACTGGATCGGGTCCTCACTAATATGGGAGAGTGCTGCACAACCCCTACTGTAATGCCATCCCTGGTAAGGTCAGAACACAAAATGGTCTCCTTTGAAGTAAAAATAAAACATGGATCCCCAGCTCAACCACGAATATTCAGGAACTATTCTAAGGCTAACCTTCTGCTATTAAGTGAGAACCTGAGAAAATTTCAAGCCCCTATAAACCCTGAGAACACTTCTGCCTATGCAGAACTGCTCACAGAAACCATGTACAAGCATGTTAATATCTGCATAGAGGCAAATGAACTCACCAAGAGGAAGTACAGAACTAACTCAAAAAACAAGCCCCTCTGTTGGAATCACAAAATTAATCGGATGTATAACAGGAGGAAGAAAATCATGGCAAAATTTGGAGGTGCAGCACCCAGAAGGATAAAAGCAAACTCAAACTAAACAAACAACTCAGAGGACAAATAAAGTCTACCCAAGCCAAATTTGAGGCAAGTTTGGCCTCCCAGGCCAAGGGCATCCAGAAAGCATTAGCTATGTCCACAACCTCAAAGCAATTCACAATTGTGTGCAGAGCTCATTATCAATGGAGCCACCTATACTGAGACAGAAGACATAGCAAACCTCCAGGCTGATCAATTCAGCTCCAACTTTACCCCTCTCTCCCCCTCAACTTTCCCTCAGGAAATATCATCAAATATAACTCCTCCTACTATCACTAGGGAACAGGTCTTTAATGCTCTCTCTAACACCAAGAACACCGCATCAATGAGCCCACACAATATCACAGGATGTGTTTTAAACAGCATGAAACATGACCTATCGGGGCCTCTGGAATTACTATTTAACTGTAGCCTCTAAACAGGCTTCGTGCCTCATGAATGGAGAAAGGCAACAGTCATCCCTCTGCACAAAGGTGGGCCATCTGTAGACCCTAGAAACTACAGACCTATAAGTCTCATTAGTCTTATATGTAAAGCCATGGAAAGAATTATCTTGGAGATGATCAATACAGATATAGTAAACCTCCAGACACTGGACCCAACCCAGTTTGGTTTCGTCAAGGGCAGATCATGCCTAATCAACCTGGTGGACTTCTTTGAGAAGGTCACCAAAGCAATGAATGAGAGCAAAATCATTCACATGGCCTACCTTGACCTGGACAAGGCATTTGACACAATACCCCACTCAGGCATCATTGACAAATTCAAGAGGTTAGGTACAAACCCGTACGTTACCCGGTGGATAGCCAACTGGCTCACAGACAGCACCCAGGAAGTTAGAATTGGGGAGTCCAGCTCTACAAAGAGGCCAGTCATAAGTGGAGTCCCTCAGGGATCAGTCCTTGGACGCTCCTTTTTGGCATTTACTTTTCAGAAGTCAAGGCCAATATCAGTGGTCTGTGGCTGACTACATCTGCAGATGATTGCAAATTAGGTGCTGTAATTGAATCTCACACTGACACACATGCTCTCCAGGAGGGGCTGACACAGACAAATAACTGGTGTCAGAGCCATGAGCAAACTAAATGTCAAGAAATGCATAATACTATCCTTCCCTGGTAACTATCAAACTGACAACAAACCCCTTAGAGTTGACCCAGTAGTCAAGGACTTAGGGACACACACAGATAGCAATCTAGCCTTTGATCATCACATGTCTACATCTACAATGGTAAGGAAATCATTCTATGTTGCACAACTTATAAACAAAGGTATGACATCTAAGTCCAAGGAAGTCATTGTTCCACTGTATTTTGCATTCGTCAGATCATTGAGTACAATGCACCCTTTGGTATATACCTAACCAGGCATATCCAACAACTGGAATGTCCACAGAGGTTCCTCACTAAAAGAATACAGGGTGTACGTGATATGTCCTATGCAGACTGCCTCAAGGCCCTATCCCTGTATTCTGTCTCCTACAGGCTTTTGAGGGGAGATCTACGCCTGGCATACAGGGCATTGTCAGACCCCATTCTGATGGACTTCCTGCATATTCACAAAACAAACAGTATCAGAATTACCCATTTTAAAGACTTAACCCTTGCCTGTGATATAAATAGGACCTGCTGGAGAGAGAGGTATGTTTCCCAGAGACTACCCAATCTATGGAAAAGGCTCCACATTCATGTGAAGCAGAGTTCCTCCTTAACCCAATTCAAGTGCAATTTGGACAACTGGATGGGAAACTGGACATTCATCCCTGGTTTGGCACCTATGTCTCTAATGCAAACAGGTAACCTGTAAATGTTTCATCCCCCAAGCCCATGTTTACACTTATCAAGGGTATCAGAACTTGTCAGAGATTTGGGATGCATGGCTAAGCTTAAAAAGGCCCTTGCTGTTGTTAGACTAGTAAACACCTATGAAGCTATGAAGGTTTTAGTTTGTAAAGAAATTTCTTTATGGTGTTGGTTTGTACTGGTTTTACTGAGAAGGATTTGAGGTTGTCTATTGTTTGTGTTGGTATGGGTAGAGGGGTAGTGCTGCTGTTTTTTTTTTTTTTTTTTTTTTTTACAAGGGATAGGATAGAATTGATAAACTGAGAATTAAATTCGGAGGCAATACTATCAGTAGAGTTGGTTGTGGTTGGAGCTGGGGCTGTGGCCTGACCTGTTGTTAAGAAGAAATTGATGGCATGCCAAAATTTCTATGGGTTATTTTGGTGCTTTTGTTGGACTGTTGTGTGGTAAATTTTTTTGTCCTGTTTAGTTTCTTTTTTGGTGAGGTTACGAATTTGACGATATTTGAGAAGTGATAATTCATTTCTGGTCTCTTGACAGTAGTACCAGGCTCTATATCTTAGTTTGAGGAGCTTCTTGATGTCATTAGTGAGCCATGGTATATGTTTGGATTTATTGCATATTTTTCTTAGGGAGGCTAGGCTGTTTAAGATATTGATGAATTTATCATTAAAATATTGAAAAGCTGAGTCTAGGTGGAGGTATTTCAGAGGGGAGCAGTCACAGTTTTGCAGGGGAGTTTTAAATATGTTATGTACGAATTTATAGACAATGTTTTTAGGGGGACGAATACTCTACTTAAGCAAGTAGGAGGATAGGTAATCTCTAAGGCTGTCAGGGAGACAGCCGGAGTGATAGCAGGGGGAGGGTTTACTTCTGAAAGTCCAATCTAATGATTGTTTTCTTTACTGTGCTTGTCCATCCTGGTAGGGGATTGTACAATTTGACAGAAACCGTAAAGTTTAATAAAACTGGAGGGACTGTCAGAGAAGCAGGTTGACCAGTCTATGTTGAAATCCTCCATTATTATGGTTTCCTGACTGTGTGTTGAAGTATACCAGCAAAGGAGGTCTTCAATACTGGCTGGGTTGTTGCCAGGTAGGTATCTAAACACCTATGGTAATGATGTGTTTATTACAGTTTATTTGGAGGCGTGAGATTACAATTTCACAATTCTTGAGGTCTGGGGAGTGAGTTACCAGTTGTTCCAATTTGAGGTTATCTTTGTAAATTATGGCTATGCCACCACCTCTCTTATGAGTCCTATCAAGCCTGTGAATATTGTACCCATGGGTTAGGATCTCAGAGTCTTGTCTGTGTGGCTTTAGGCAGATTTCTGATAGTACTGCTACATCTGAAGAGTAGTGGGTAAGGGTTGCATGAAATTCAGAAATTTTGTTTAGTATGCTTCTTAGGTTCATGTTTAAGATAAGGAGATCTGTGTTGCTGTGTGGGAGATGAGTGATGTTTGGAGGGAATGGGATGTAAGAAGCGTGGGGTATTTGCTGTGGGGGTTGAGGGCCTGCATTAGGGTGTATGTCACCACTTTTTTTTAATCTAGGCTGAAATGACTACAAATAGGTTAATGAGTTTAATAACTAGTCTAGCATATTTGTGTAATAGGTTTAGAATTTTTTGTGAACGTACATATTTGAATGAGAGACGTTCGGTAGTAAAGTTTCTGTAAAGGAGTGGTGAAATAATAAAGATGTTTGTAGAGGTATTTGGTGGGGATATGACTGGGTTGGTAGGAGAGTAGATGGTGGTGACATGTTGATTATGATAGGATGTGTAAAGGTATGTCTAAGTCTGAGAGCACTGTATCAATATCTCAGGATGCCTTCCATATAGCATTAAACATGACCTATCAGGCCCTCTGGAATTGATATTTAAAAGCAGCCTCCAAACAGACTTCCTGACTCATGAATAGAGAAAAGCAACAATAATCCCTCTGCACAAAGGTGGACAAGGTGGGCCATCAACACATTCTGGAAACTACAGACCCATAAGTCTCACTAGTCTCATACGCAAAGCCATGGAATGAATTATTAGGAAAATGATCAATAACGACATAGGAAACCTCCAGACATTGGACCCAATCCAGCTTGGTTTCATCAAGTGTAGATCATGCCTACTCAACCTGGTGGACTTCTTTGAGGAGGTCACCAAAGCAATGGATGAGGGCAAAACGGTTCACAATGCCTACTTACCTACTGGTCAAGGCATTTGACACAATACCCTACTCAGGTATTGCTGACAAACTCAGGAAGTTATGTACAATTCCTTATGTTACCCAGTGGATTGCCAGCTGACTCAAAGGACAGGTCCCAGGAAGTTAGAACTGGGAAGCCCACCTCTATAAAGAGGTCAGTCACAAGTGGAATCCCTCAGGAATCAATTGTGGGACTGCTTCTTATTAGCAATTACTTTTCTGAAAACAAAGCCAGTGTCAATGGCCTCTGGCTGACTAAATTTGCAGATGACATCAAATTAGGAGCAGTCAGAATCCCCACTGACACAAATGTTCTCCAGGAAGGGCTGACACAGAAAATAACTCATGTCAGAGCCACAAACTAAAACTAAATGCCAAACAATGCATAACAGTATCCCTTCAGGAAGTCATCTACCCCTAGTGACTATCACAAACCTAAGAGTTGACCCAAATGTCAGGGACTTGGGGACACACACAGACAGTAATCTAGCCTTTGACCATCTTTTCTTCCCTTTGCCCCTACTGAGCCCTCCTAAAGCATTTCTGGTGGTGCAGCCTCACCATTTTTGGATGAAGTATTTTCTTGTAATTTCTGTATGCCAGGATATATAGTACTTGTGAAGATACAAGCTGTCTAAATCGCCCTGGCAAGTGCCCCTCCACCTGATATTGCTGAAGCCTCTATATACCCAGATGAACTACTGCCTAGCTGATCTTCCAACCAAAAAATTTGCTGAGCTTCAACATTACAATGCTCCAACCTGCCTCAACATTTTATCTTACAAGCTCTCTAAATCGCCCTGGAAAGTGCTCCTCCACCTCACATTGCTGAAACCTCTATATACCTAGGTGAACTACTACCTAGCTGCTCTTGCATCTAAAGAATTTGCTGAGCCTCAAGATTAGAATACTCCTAACCTACCTCAACATTTTAGAGTACAAGCTCTCTAAATCGCAATGGCAAGTGCCCCTCCACCTGATATTGCTGGAACCTATGTATACCCAGCTGATCTACTGCCTAGCTGCTCTTGCATCCAAAGAATTTGCTAAGCCTCAAAATTACAATGCTCCAAACCTGCCTCAACATATCAGCATATGTTAAACTACTAAATTTAATTTGTGTATTTTCCAAATGGCTCACTGCTCACCACCAGAACATGTGAATACCTCCCATTTAGGTGTTCCTCTTTCTAACTGATATACACCCCATGCTCACTGACCCTCAAGCCCCCACCATAATTCTGGTTAAGCTAACATCCTATCTATCATTTAATCCACCTGGTACACAGCCAATGCCTCTCCTGTCTCTTTCATACTCCCTATGACCTCTCTTCCTACTCACCTATAACCCTTTCTTCTCCGTCTCTGTAATGCTGCTACCAATGTTTTTTTCATAGACCTTTCCTCCCCACTTTTCTAGCTTTCTCTTACTATTTTGACCTACCTAAATCTCTCTCCTACACTTTTCTCCTCTTCTTTCTCTTTCACAAACTGTAAACCTTATATAATTCAATTTGCCTGCACTGTCTTGCTTTCACTGATTGTTTTTTTTAGCTAACAGCTTCATAGGTTCATACTAGGCTATCTGCCCTAGGGCATTTATAAGCCTAGCCAGAGTGTGTTTGGCTTTCGCCACCCATTTTAAATTAATTTTGCTATGCCCTTTTTCGAGGTTAGTATACTGTGCCTCTGTCTAACAGTGACACAGAAGTGATACCCGGGGTAAACCTACGATCTCCCATCCACTCATCAAGATTCCTCTTGAAGAGAGTCAATGAGGGACTCTGCATAACCTGGACTGGGATTTTATTCCAGAGTGAAGGGAGCTTCTGGGTTATGAATCTGTCCCTCCAGCATGTCCTATTTATTTCAGTGCTGAGGTTCAAGTCTCTCGAGCGCGTAGCTCGATGGGATTTGGATTTTTTGAGGTGCAGCATGTCCATTAATTCCGGGTTGGACATGGCTTTATATATCAGGCACAGATCGCCTCTGAGCAGGCGGTATGCCACTGAGTAGAGCTGGAGTTTCTTTTACCGGGCAGCATATGGCATCTGTTTGAGCCCTTTGATCCTCTTGGTGAGATACTTTTGGGGTCTTTCCAGTTGCTGCAGGTGTCTGGTAAGGTACATCCCAAAAGGGGCATTGTACTCAATTATGGGCCTGATGAGGGATGAGTAAAGAGGCACGATGACCTCCCCTGATCTAGATGTGAATCCCTTCATGATTAGGTGGGCTATATAAAATGTTTTTCTAACCACTTTGGCCACGTGGTTGTCAAATGAGAGATTGCTATCAACTTGGGTCCCCAGGTCCCTAATTACTTCTTCTGTACTTAATGGATTACCACCTATGTGGTAATTTGTGGGCACTTTGTTTTTGCCAAAGGGGATAACTATACACTTTTTGGCATTTAGCTTGAGGCCATGGCTCTGGCACCAGTTGTTTATTTCTATGAGGCCCATTTGGAGGATGCTTGTGTCGGCTGGAAAGTCGATTATGGCGCCCAGTTTGCAGTCATCTGCGAACTTGGTCAGCCACAGTCCTTCCATGTTTGCTTGTACCTCCAAGAAATATATACCGAACAAGAGAGGTCCCAGGACTGAGCCTTGTGGGACACCACTTGTAACTGGTTTAGAGTCTGACATGGCTCCAGCAATTCTAACCATGTGGGTTCTGTCCTTGAGCCAGTTTGCAACCCATCTAGTGACATAGGGGTTTATATTTAAGCTGGTGAGCTTATCTATAATGCCCGAGTGGGGTATTGTATCAAAGGTTTTGTGAGGTCAAGGTAGGCTGTGTGGACCACCTTCCCCTTGTCAATGGCCTTGGTGACTGTTTCAAAGAAATCAACCAGGTTTAAGAGGCAGGATCTGCCCTTAACAAAGCCGAACTGGGTAAGATCCAGTGTCTGTAGGTCCCCATTATCTTTATTTATGAGGTCCATGATGATCCTTTCCATAGCTTTGCAGACCAAGCTAGTCAGGCTTATGGGGCGATAGTTTCCAGGATCCGTTGAGGCACCACCTTTGTGGAGAGGGACCACTGTTGCTGTACGCCACTGTTTGGGTACATATCCTGTAGTAAGGCTGAGATTGAACAGTAGTTTTATGTTTGGGTTTAGCTCTTCTTGGAGTTCATGTAGGACGCAGCCCGGGACACCGTCCGGTCCCATTGATGCTGTGTTTTTTGCTTTGGAGAGGGCGGCTCTTACCTGAGCATCTGAGATGTCCGGGGGGCAGTACTCTGCTGGGATAGATATTCACCCTTTTGGTGGAGAGGGGGGGGGGGTTGCACTGAACCTGTCAGCTAGGATGATGGCAATGTCTGTGGATTCGGTGTATTTTTTGTCATTTTGGACTAATTCTGAGCATATCTGGGAATTACCACCCAGGTTCCTAACATAACTAAAGAAAGCCTTGTAATTATCCTTAGTGTCCTGTGCAATTTTTCTCTCGAAGCTGGCCTTAGACGATTTTATGAGTGCCCGTAGTTTTTTGCTAATACTGATCAGAGATGCCTTCCCTTTTTGGGATTTTGCTCTATCATGTAGTAGCTTCCTCCTTCTATTGTATAGTTTGTTTATGGCTGGGGTCCACCAGACAGGACGCCTGCCTTTGGAGGATTGGGTCTTGGTTTTATTTGGGATTGCATGATCCATGCATTCCTGAAGGTGTTCACAGAATGCGTTTATAAAGGATTCTGCGGTCTGGGCCATATTTTCCACAGGCCCGGGGGCTTTGAAGGATTCCACCTCAGTTTTGAGGAGTGTAAAATTTGCTTTAGAGAAGTTTTTCACTGTGGTTTTCTGGGCGGGGGTGGGGTCGGGATGTGAATATCCACTGAGATTAGTTTATGGTCTGATCTTACCAGTGAGGGATACACTTCTGGTCTGGAGCATAGAGTCCCCATGTTGGTGATGATCAGGTCCAGTATGTTTTCCCCTCTTGTGGGAGTGGTAACAAGTTGTTCATAGCATTTGAGTTTATAAATTCTAGGAACCTTTGGGCTAGGGTGCTGGAGCTAGAGTAATGCTACCAGTCTATGTTTGGGTAGTTGAAGTCGCCCAATATAATGGTGTTTGGAGAGACCTTCATATTTTCTAGTGTTCTCAGGAAGGCCAAGTGGGGTTCCTGGGTTTGGGAGGGTGGTCTGTAGCAGGCTATAAACTGGAAGGCAGTTTTACCCACTGTTAGTTGCACATGGATAGTCTCTGATGCTTCGTGCTGTGCCACCAACCTGGAGGTGTGGGTATCTTTGACGAATATTGATACTCCCCCTCCTTTTGTGGTTCGGTCCAAGTTTTGGGGCCGAAAAGCATGGTATGAGGTATAACCTAGTAGTGCTGGGGTGCTCTCGGGAGCCTTGAACCAGGTTTCTGTTACTGCACAGATATCGATGTTCTCCATGCTAAGGAGAGTTTCGAGTGTGTGCATCTTGAGGTTTAGACTTCTGGCGTTGAGTAGCATTACTCTTAGTTTCTTATCCCTTGTGATACCTATGGAGGTGGGTTTGTCTTTTGAGCCTTGCCTAAAAAAGGCACTATGGGGGTAGCAAGAGCCTTTGCCAATATCCGAAAGCCCAGGGGTGACAGGTGCAAGCCGTCCCTAGTGAAGCATTGTGGCTTGTCGAGCATGTCATCCCAGGTTGACAGGCATTGGATCCCCTTTGAATGACACCAATACTTAAGACAATTGTTGAAATTGAGCATCTTGTCCTCATACTGTGGCATAATTCTTGGTGAGGGTAAGATGCTACTCAAGGTCAGGGTCATACCGGCCTGTTCTACATGCTCAGAGAGCTCCTCTATGTCTCTTTTCATGTAGTCCAGGGAGGTACGTCTCAGGTCATTCACACCAGCATGGACAATGACTGAGTCATGTTTGTACTTGCCTTGGAGTGACCTGAGTGCGTGTGTTATGTGGCGGATCCTAGCGCCCGACAGGCAGCTCACCGTTACCTTCTCCTTGTTCAGCCCGGTGAGCGGGACGTCAGTGTGCCTGACAATAAAGTCACCAATTACAAGTGTATCAGGTGTGTTGTTTAGCCTTAAGGGCTGTGACTGTTCGGCACACTGGCTTTGTGAGCTATGTTTTGCATGTGTTTTGTTTTGGGGTAGCGGTTGCTTGGGTGTCTGCTTTGGAGGTCTCTGCTGCTTAGGCAGATTTTTATTTAGAGCCTCCGAGTATGTTTTTGTGTGTTTATGTGCTTGTTTGCTGTCGTGGTAGGTCTATGTGAGACTGGAATTGTAGTGAGTGTGGTTTCCTTCTCCTCCTGACTGGTTACGCCAGTACTGAGTTGAGAGAGCTTAGCCTCCAGTTTGGCTATATGGTTGCATCTCTCACATGTGTTGGAATTTGTTGGGAGGAGGAGAGGGTTGTCTGTGTACATGAGGCAGTTGTAATATTGCCTCAAGATTCACCAGCTGGACCAGAGAGGAGATTGACAACTGACCTTTGGACATGCTAGAATAGTATTGGGAATTCCTTTATAATTGAAAAAAGGGCCAATGGGGAACAAGGTACTCAAGGGGAGTTTGTGAGGGTGTAGTGCTTTTAATTTTTTAGTGCTGACTTAGTGAGCAAGTGCCAGGTAACTTAAATGCAATGTGTTACAGGTAACTTAATTGCAAAAATGACAAACAGTAACTTTCTTTCAAGTGAAACAAGGAAATAAGTACAGTAAGCAATGCAGATATCACTAGGGATCCACAGAAGCACTGAAAAGCCGCGTTTTAGGTGGAATTAGCGTTTCAGGGAAATAACAAGCAAACAAACAACAAGCATACAAACAAAGGTAGATTCAGCAGGCCTGGATCTAGTCTATGCTACAGCAAACAAGGTGTACCAATTTCAGTAAGTTCAAATATGCAGGCACTATAAGCCTTTAACCAGAAATTCCCAGCTCAGAAGGGCAGAGTCCAGCCTCTCCTCCCACAAGAGTGCAGACCACGAACCTTCTTAATGTAAAATAACTGGCCTGAAGCCCAAGTGCTTAAACCAGAACTAATACACTTTTAGAACAACAGACACTGAGCCCTCAATCAGCAGTTCCCAACTTAGAAGGACGTAAGCTACCTGTCCTGCCACCACAGTGCAGGCCACAAACCTTCCTAATGTAAAACAACTGGTCTGAAGCCCAAGTGCTTAATCCAAAAGACTTAGAATGATAGCTACACTTTAATCAAGTTACTACCAAGCAGTAATAAATACAATTGAATACTTTAAAGAATGCCTGGATTAGTGCTTACATTATACAAACAAAGCTAGATTCAGCAGGCCTGGATCTAGTCTATGCTATAGCAAACAAGGTGTACCAATTTCAGTAAGAAGCAGTTCAAATATGGCCAAGTGATTCCAGACTAAAGTCTCCTCCCACATTTTGGATTTTTCCTCTCTTTCTCCTATATTACTCTCTCTCTCCCATGATGACTTACACATCTTATAGTTCTCTGTTGTTTGGAGCTCTCTTTTCTTCCATCGGCCCCTACTGAGCACTCCTAAAGCGTTTTGGGTGGTGTTGCCTCGACATTTTCGGAAGAAGTATTTTCTTGTAATTTCTGTATACCATGATTTAAAGTAGTCATGAAGGTATTTTCTGTATATTTTATTCTTCTGTAGCTCATCAAAATTCATTAGTTCTGGTGATTGGAGCAGATTTCAATGGGCATGTTGGTGAAGGGAACAGAGGGGATGAGGAAGTGATGGGTAGGTATGGTGTTAAGCAAAGGAATGCAGAAGGTCAGATGGTAGTGGATTTTGTGAAAAGGATGGACATGGCTGTGATGAATACGTATTTTAACGAGATGGAGAAGCATAGGGTGACATACAAGAGTGGAGGAAGATGCACACAGGTGTATTATATCTTATGTAGAAGGGCCAGTCTGAAGGAGATTGGAGACTGTAAAGTGGTGGCAGGGGAAAGTGTAGTTAGGCAGCATAGGATGGTGGTTTGTAGGATGACATTGGTGATCAAGAAGAGGAGGATGAGTGTCAGGGCAGCACCAAGGATCAAATGGTGGAAATTGAAAAAGGGTAATTGTGAGGTGATGTCCAGGGAAGAGTTAAGAGTGGCACTTGGTGGCAGTGAAGAGTTACCGAATAGCTGGATAACTACAGCAGAGCTAGTAAGAGAGATGGCTAGAAAGGTGCTTGGTGTGACATCTGGAAAGAGGAAGGAGGACAAGGAGACCTGGTGGTGGAATGAAGAAGTACAGGAGAGTATACAGAGAAAGAGGTTGGCGAAGAAGTGGGATTGTCAAAGAGATGAAAGTAGACAAGAGTATAAGAAAATGAGGTGCATGGCAAAAACAGAGGTGGATAAGGATAAGGCGTATGAAGAGTTGTATAAAAGGTTGGACACTAAGGAGGGAGAAAAGGACCTGTACCGATTGGCTAGACAGAGGGACCGAGCTAGTAAAGATGTGCAGCAGGTAAGGGTGATAAAGGATAATGAGGGAAACGTACTCAGAAGCGAGAAGAGTGTGTTGAGCAGATGGAAAGAGTACTTTGAGGGGTTGATGAATGAAGAGAATGAGAGGGAGAGAAGGTTGGATGATGTGCGGATAGTGAATTATGAAGTGCAGTGGATTAGCAAGGAGGAAGTAAGGATAGCTATGAACAGGATGAAGAACGGAAAGGCTGTTGGTCCAGATGACATACCTGTGGAAGCATGGAGATGTTTAGGTGAAAAGGCAGTGGAGTTTTTAACTAGATTGTTTAATGAAATTTTGGAAAGTGAGAGGATGCCTGAGGAATGGAGAAAAAGTGTTTTGGTACCGATTTTTAAGAATAAGGGTGATGTGCAGAGCTGTAGTAACTACAGAGGGATTAAACTGATCAGTCACAGCATGAAGTTATGGGAAAGAGTAGTGGAAGCTAGGTTAAGAAGGGAGGTGATGATTAGTGATTAGCAGTATGGTTTCATGCCAGGAAAGAGCACTGCAGATGTGATGTTTGCTCTGAGAGTGTTGATGGAAAAGTACAGAGAAGGTCAGAAGGAGTTGCATTGTGTCTTTGTGGATTTAGAGAAAGCATATGACAGGGTGCCTGGAGAGGAGTTGTGGTATTGTATGAGGAAGTCGGGAGTGTCAGAGAAGTATGTAAGAGTGGTACAGGATATGTACAAGGGTATTGCGACAGCGGTGAGGTCTGCTGTGGGAGTGACAGATGCGTTTAAGGTGGAATTACATCAAGGATCAGCTCTGAGCCCTTTCTTATTTGCAATGGTGATGGACAGGTTGACAGACGAGATCAGACAGGAGTCCCCGTGGACTATGATGTTTGCAGATGACATTGTGATCTGTAGTGAGAGTAGGGAACAGGTGGAGGAGACCCTGGAGAGGTGGAGATATGCTCTAGAGAGTAGAGGAATGAAGGTCAGCAGGACTAAGACAGAATATATGTGTGTGAATGAGAGGGAGGATAGAGGAATGGTGAGGATGCAGGGAGTAGAGGTGGCGAAGGTGGATGAGTTTAAGTACTTGGGATCAACAGTTCACAGTAATGGTGAGTGTGGAAGAGAGGTGAAGAAGAGAGTACAGGCAGGATGGAGTGGGTGAAGAAGAGTGTCAGGAGTGATTTGTGACAGACCAGTATCAGTAAAAGTGAAAGGGAAGGCCTACAAGAGGGTAGTGAGACCAGCTATGTTACATGGGTTGGAGACAGTGGCATTGACAAAAAGGCAAGAGTCAGAGCTTGACGTGGCAGTGTTGAAGATGTTAAGATTTGCACTGGGTGTGAAGAGGATGGACAGGATTAGGAATAAGTATATTAGAGGGTCAGCCCAGGTTGGAAGGTTTGGAGACAAAGCCAGACAGGCAAGTTTACATTGGTTTGGACATGTGCTGAGGGGGGATGTAGAGTATATTGGGAAAAAGATGCTAAGGATGAAGCTGCCAGGTAACAGGAAAAGAGGAAGGCCTAAGATAAGGTTTATGGATGTGGTGAGAGAGGACATGCAGGTGGTTGGTATGACACAGCAAGATGTAGAGGACAGGAAGAAATGGAAACAGTTCATCTGCTGTGGCGACCCCTAACAGGAGCAGCCAAAAGAAGAAAAAGAAGATATACCATGCTGTGCTAATACCTGTGACTGGTACCTTTGGTGTTTTACTTTTTATGACCATTAGTGTGTCAGACTTTACAGGCCGTGGTGGTGCAGTGGTTAGTGTTGTTGCCTCACAGCAAGAGGTTCTCCGGTTCAATTCTCGGCTGGTGCACCTTCTGTGTGGAGTCTGCATGTCCTCCCCACAGTTGAGTTACGTTTAAAGACATGCAGCTAGGTGCATGCGTGAATGGGTGTGCCTTCTTTGATGGTTGGGCATCGGGCTGGCACCTCGGCACCATAAAAAAAAAATCTACTGCCAATCATAAGAGGACTGGTGTTCTGCTGTGGCGACCCCTAACCGGGAAAAGTCGAAAGACATTACTAGTGTGTCAGCCTTTATAGAAACAAATACGCAACATGTTTAAGCGCTTTGTGAGCTGCCATAGAGGTTTCCAAATTTGATGTCACCTGTTTTAATATTCTAGGCTAGAAGATTTCAGAACTGATGTTAACTTGTATAACAAAGTTAGCTTTGGACAGGGAAGTGCTACAGTGCTGAATGCTCTTAGCTGTCTTATTGTTTGATATGAGTGATTGTTTTTCTTTGGATTTCACTTGCATTATTTCCCATAAAGAACTGCTTGCTTTACATTGGTTTATCAGTAACTCATGTAATTTAGCATGGAGTAATAGTGTTTTAAATAGCTTGTTACCATAGCACTTTCTGTTCTAAATTGCCATACTTAATAAGAAGGGGTCCTATGTTTATTTTATTTTCATTTTGAAATCCCCAAGCATTCAGACCTTTTCTAATGGCATTGTGTCTACGTAACTGCCTTTTAACAAAACATTGGTTGAATGGTTACTACTCCTTCTAATTATACATGATAAATTACTACTGTTAAATAACCAGTGTGGACTCCCGTATCCAGCGATACACTTGTGACGGTAACATGATACTCCACATCTGCTATAGGATCTAGCTAACTGCCCTGCCTCTGCTTTATGTTGTTTTTTTTCTAGTATTAAAGTGCCTTACTAATCATTTGACACATTGCATTTTCATTGATTACATGTCCCAGAAAAACAATTCTGAATGTGAAGTACTACATTTTGACTGACTTTGATAATATAAGCTAAAAAGCTACATATCTACAAAATTTGTAATACAGTTGCAATAGGAATATAGCTAACTGTATTGTTACTTAACTGTAGCCCCTCTTACTTTACTACCTTCACTTATACATTCCTTTCCCCTCCACCCTCATAAAAACTCCTATCTAAGTCAATAAATCCTCCTATTAATCTTTTTTTCCTCCACTTAATGTCTTCATTGTCCCCTTTTTTCTAGGTACAAGCTCTCTAAATCGCCCTGGCAAGTGTCCCTCCACCTGATACTGCTAAAACCTCTATATACCCAGCTGAACTACTGCCTAGCTGCTCTTGCATCTTAAGAATTTGTTGATCCTCAGGATTGCAATGTTCCCAACCTGCCTCAACATTTTAGCATATGTTGAACTAGTAACTTTAATTTGTGTATTTTCCAAACTGCTCATTGCTCACCACCAGCACTCATGAATATCTCCCACCTATGTGTTCCTCCTTCTAATTGCTCTACACCCCACACTCATTGACCCTCAAGCCCCCACCATAACTCTGTTTAAGCTAACATCCTATCTATCCTTTAATCCACCCGGTACACAGCCAATGCCTCTCGTATCCCTTCCACACTCCTTATGACCTCTCTTCCTACTCACCTATAACCCTTTCTTCTCCTTCGCTGTATCCAACAGATCTCGGTCTACCTTTTTTTTTTCCTAGACCTTTCCTCCCCTGTTTTCTAGCTCTCTCTTACTAGTCTGACCTATCTAGCTCTCTCTCTCCTATACATTTCTCCTCTTCTTTCTCTTGTACAAACTTTAAACCTTATATATTTCAATTTGCCTACACTGCATTGCTACTGATTGTTTTTTTAGCTAACAGCTTTGGCCACCCATCACCATCTCCTGATAAAGATCCACAACAAACAGCAGACATCTTCAACTCCCACTTTATCAACAATATTCTTAAACTTGTAAAAGAAACCCCACCAATAACTAATAACCCCCCAACAACAAGATAAGCACCTTAAACCCAGCTCATGTGAATCACAGCTTACATCCCTCACTCCACTAAGAAAACACTAACACTGCCCTAGTAACTCCAATATTCTCCCTAAAACCAGTACCCACCCCTCTAGTATTTAAAATGCTAACTAAACTAAGATCATGCTCCTTATCTGCCGATAAGCTCCCCTCCGAATACTTGAAACGTAGTGCCAGCACAATAGCCTACCCCATCAGTATTCTAACTGATCCGTCACAGAATCCATAGTCCTTCAAATCTGGAAGAAATCCATCATAACCCCACTGCATAAAGCTGGAAATACTAATGATCTTACAAAATATTAACCCATTTCCATTATCTCACCACAGTCTCCCTACAAAGTTCACTCGCACAATATGCTGATGATTCTACTATCATACCCTCCTCTAGCAACTTACAAGATCTCATATAAATAACACAAAACGCCTTCTCAACCATAGAAACTTGGTTAAATGAAGCACAACTATTACTAAATCCTAAAAAAATCTATACTACTACTACTATTTTAAACCACCTCCACGGGATTTTAAAATTTACTCCCAAAACAAGATTAAAATCAAAGTAGTGAAAACAGCAAAATTACTAGGCATTACTATAGATGACAAATTATCCTTCAAAGAACAATATTCTTAATATGTTCCAAAAAAAACACTTTAATCCAGAGAGCTTCCAAAATGAACTAAAAGCATGTGACTGGTCACCATTGCTTCATCTTCATCTTGATGAGGCACTGACCTACTTCAATACCAGATTCCTTCAAATCCTAGATTTCCATGCCCCCTATCGCTCTTCCCGAATAAGGACCAAAATTGCCCCCTGGCTCTCAAAACTAACTAAACAAAAGATCCTCCTCAGAAATAAAATCTGGGCCAAATGGAGAGCCTCAAAAAATCCATCAGATCACCTCTACTTCAAACAATTAAGAAATGCCACCAAAAAAGAAATTCTCCAAGACAAAAGAGACTATTACCTTCACCTCCAACAAACCCACCAACAAAAACCACAAAAATTCTGGTCAGGCTTAAACAAACTTCTTAAGCCAGGCCACTCAAACTCCTGCCCCCTCAGGTTTCGACCATAACTCAAACCAGATTCCAGATGCCTTTAATAACTATTTTACCAAAGCCATTCTAACCCTAGCTAATACTTTACAACCTGTTACCTCTTCCCCATTAGATACCACTAATACTCCATCTCCAACCTTTCATATAAAACCAGTACCTACATCCTTCATCTGCAACCTCCTTCAAAAACTTAAACCTTGCACCCCTTCTGCTGATTATCTTCCTGCTGAATTCCTGCAAATTGCAGCTAAAGCCATTGCCTACGCCATCTCCATACTTATAAATAGAACAATCTCAGAAAGCAAAATCCCATCCATATGGAAAGGATCCCACATCATCCCTCTACACAAAGGTGGCCCATCTACTGAACTTTCCAACTTTCACCCTATCGCCTTACTCTCTCCAATAGCTAAAATAATAGAGAAATGCATTCACAGACAACTACTTGACCACCTTCTCCAGAATAACTTACTTGCCAACTGCCAGCACAGTTTTAGGCCATTCCATAGCACAACAACTGCCCTGCTATCCTTTTCTGACTCCATAAACAAAAATCGTAACAATAACACTTTTTCATCTACACTTTTTATTGACCTTTCAAAAGCCTTCGATATGGTGAATCATAACTTGCTTATTGACATACTAAAAGCCCAATCAATCGATCCACAGGCATTACAATGGTTCAAATCCTATCTGGAAAACAGACATCAAGCTGTACTTTGGGATAATAATCTTTCCACACCCCTCCCTGTGAACATTGGAGTACCTCAAGGCTCTATTTTAGGACCTCTTCTCTTTTCTTTGTTTATTAATAATCTACACACCACAATTCCACAAGCCACCTGCATACAATATGCAGACGATTCTACCTTAATTTGTTCAGCCAAGTCCATAACCTCTCTCCAGTCACTCACCCAATCCATATTTAACAGTGCTGAAAACTGGTTCTTGCAGCATGGTCTCCTACTGAACCCCAAAAAAAACAAAATTATTGCTCTTTGCTCCTACTCTTAAGTCACCTCAACTGTACTTCACTCTAACCTCTAACAATGGAACTAACATATCCCCTGATACTACTACCCATCTACTGGGAGTAACAATTGATAACTACCTTAGCTATGATCACCATATTAACTCTACAATAAAGTCTGTTAACAAAAAACTTGGCACCCTTTACAGATTCAAACCCTTCCTAACCCCTTCTGCCAGAATAACTATTTCCCAGACCCATCTGATCTCTACCCTACTCTATGTTTCTGCAATATATACCAATCTTTCTAAAAGCAACCTCTCCAAACTTTCGACATGTTACAATAACATAGCCAGATTTGCCACTGGCACCCCCTTTAGAACTCACCACTGTCACAACCTCAAACAACTGGGATGGTTAGAATTGCAAAACCAACTACTTTGCCAACAACTTGTCATCTCCCATAAGATTCTTTATCACCCTAATAATACCCCAATCCTCACTAATCTGATTACCCCCTACAAAACTCTTACTACACTTCGCTCAGCTAATAAGCTACTAGTTTCCACTATTAAATCCAACAACAAAGCAGGGGACTCACTTTTTTCCAACACAGTAGAAAAAAGTTGGAACCAGCTTCCTAATGAACTTACCACCCTTACTTCCACTCTTCTTTTCAAAAAGCTACTCAAAGAATACCTTAAAACTCACTGGCTTTGTCCCTGCTCTAATCCTGACTGACACCTCTTTCCCCTTCCTGTGCTCTCTATACTCCTCTACTCTACTGCTCTATGTGTTCCTGTGGTAATGAAAGAATACATTTTTAATTATTTCTATTGATTGCTATCTCTCAAATGCTTGCTCTATGTATTTGTTTTTAGCATATCCTACTATACTGCTCTGTTCAAGTCTAACTGAAACTCAATTATAAACTATATACTGTCTTTCTTGGAACTATTACTATATATTGTATTTTGTCTCTGCCATTGCTTGGAGCTTTTCTCCCCGGGCCTCTACTGAAAATGGACATATATCCAGCTAGACTAGCCCGGTCAACAAATGTAAAATAAATAATACAATAAAAAAACACATTCTAAACTGAGCAAACTCTACAGACAAACTCTATATGGATAAACCCACAAAAATAAAATTTGCATACACCCTCCCTTATGGTTCCCCCATCTTTACCAACCTTCACACTTCTCAAAGTAACAAATTACAAATCATGCTGTTATAAAATCACAACATTTGCCTCTGGCCTACCAAATGTAAACACCACTGTCAAGCCATTAAGGAAATGAAATGGTTTCAACTCCCTCACTACCTTCATTACACTCAACTAACTCTTGCTCACAAACTAGTGTACAACCCAGAAGACTGCCCTTCACTTCATTATATCCTACAATCCTACATGCCTTTCTGGAATCCTTGTTCTACTAATAAGCAGCTAAGCATATCCAAACCATACAGGAGAGCTGGACAATGCTTGTATCCCCACTCCATAGCAAAGTTATGGAATGCCCTACCCCTCTCTATTATACAACTAGATTCCGTAAAATCCTTCAAATCTGCCCTAAAAAGCCACTTTCTTAATCAAATCTGTCCTTGTGGCCAGCACTATTGATCACTGTAAACTAATTCTAAGATTTTTCTGACTAGTATGATTCCATTCAACTTCAAGTAATAATTTCTACATCCCGTTTTCTACATCAGGCAAGGCATACCTTTCACTGTCTTTCCTCTACAATTCATTATTAGACTATAAGTCTAAACTTCCATGTAATGATGTGCTTAAATGAACTGTTCATTATGATTGTAAAATGAACTGTTTATTATGAGTGCATCTATTGTACTTTTCTCCCTACATATAATGAATGCCATTAAAATACTGTACGTGTATTACTAACATCTAAGCTAAATGTATAAAACACTCTACTCTGCATTTTACTAATCCCTTAGGAAACTGTATGAACTTTTAGTACATTGCTTTTTACTGTAAATATTATCTTGTTGAAAAATTTTGTAATGCAACTGGAGCTTTTCTCCCTGAGCCTCCACTGAAATGGGTTTCTGACCCAGTGGACTTTCCCAGTTAACAAATGTCAGTAAATAAAATGAATAAATAAATGTGTCTACCGTAATGAGAAAATCATTCTATGCTGTGTAACTTATAAACAAAGGTATGGCATCTATGTCCAAGGAGGTCATTGTTCCACTGTGCTCAGCCTTTATCAGACTTGCCACTGTGTACAATGTCCCCTTTGGTATGTAACTAACCAGGCACATCCAACAAATGGAACGTCCATAGAGGTTCCTAACTAAAAGAATACAGGGTGTAATTAACATGATCTATGCAGACCATCTCAAGGCACTATCCCTGTATTCTGTCTCCTACAGGCTGTTAAAGGGAGATCTATGTCTAATGTACAAGGCATTGTCAGTTCCCACCCTGATGAATCTCCTCCATATCCGCAAAACAAGCAGCATCAGAATTACCTGTTCTAACGACTTAAACCTTGCCTGTGATATAAACAGGACCTGCTGGACAGACATGTATGTATCCCAGAGACTATTCCTTCCACGGAACTAACCCATCCATGTGAAACAGAGTTCCTCCCTAAAACAATTCAACTGTAACTTGGACAACTGGATGGGGAACAGGAAATTCAACTCTGGTTTGACACGTGTCTCTAATGGACAGAGGCAGCCTGTAAATAGCTAATTTCTCAGGCCCATGCTTGTAAATATTTAATCTCCCAAGCCCCTGCTTACATTTACTAATGGTATGAAAACTTGTCAGAGATTTGGGAAGTATGGATAGGCTTAAAAAAAGACTCCTTGTGGTCATTAGCCTAGTAAACGCCTATGAATTTATGAACCCTATACCTTGTGCCTGTGAGATAAACACCTTAACCATTATGCCATCCCCAACCCCTTTTATTGAAATGCTTGCCCTTGTACCCATTAATTTTATCATTCTCAAAATAAAACAATGTCCAGACCTTTTGATTTACTGTCCTCACCTTCGGTCAGCTTGTTTCCATGGAAGCAAAAACAAAATATAGAGCTGCCCTCTGTTCTAAATTTCTCAACTGGCACTGAACATTTACTTGTTTAAAAAAAACTATTTATTACCTTGCAGTCTCATTTTTTAAAATCCACTTTCATTCATAAAAAACTTGTATTAGATTAAGCCAAGGGCATTAATACATACATTCACCTATGCAAAAGTAAAAGAAAACATTTCATTTCTACATATATTATGACCAGTACAAATTTCCACCCCATTCTCTATCACAAAAGCCCAGTATTACAACTTATTGACTTAAACATGCTTTTGTCCAGCTTTCCTTCTCTTGTTACATTATAATGTCTTCATTTCTTAAAACTAAACAAAAAAAAAAAAAAAAACACCTGTTTACTTTAGTATCTTTATCACATACAACAATCACTGAAAATACATTACAATATATATACAATTTAATATCATGAAGTATTTTATACAAATACTGTTAAGAACAAAAACTGTTTTACTTGGGTACATTTCCCTTTTTCTCCCTCTTTTTTCCCCTTTAGTGCCCTTCTAAACATTGATGGGTCATATGCCTGTCAGTTGCCCAACAAGTTTTAACAAAGTCAATAAAAATCCAATTTTCTCACCCATTTTTATTTGTAAAGCTATATTTCAGAAATGTGATTAATGATTTAGTGTAACATTTATTTACTAATTTCAGTGTTGCTGGTCTTCTTCCTATCCATCTCCATCTCCAACCCCATATTCTGGTTCAAGCTCAAGATACTCCCATCAACTCCTGTGCTTTGTTCCTGTCTCTCAAGCATTTTCTTTTGGAACACTGACAAGGTTTTTCACTATATGAACTCTCTATATTCCTTACCATGAGAAAAATAAGAAGCAGAGTCCCCTTCTGTTTGATGGCTCATCCCTTATTGGACAAACTTTTGTATTTCCTCGTTACTCTGTTCTGCATCAAAAAATGACTTTGATCCTCCAGGAAAAAAATTAAAATCTTCTGAAGACAGCTAAATACAGCAGCTTGAATTTCACGTCTACCTCTCGACATTCCCTGATTGCTGGGATAAATTTGCTTCTATTCTGCCTGGTATACAGTGAATTACCATTTTCCACACTTTACTGTCTCCATTTTTTTAAGATGTTGCCCTTCTGCTAGAGTTTTGTTGGGATCAACTCTTTCTGCTCTTATAATTGTATCTTTACTAATACATGTACCGGCTACTTTCTCATGGCCAGGTCTGGAGCATACACATGATGTGCCCTTTCACTTAACAGATCCTGCTGTGGAATGCCAGTCCAGTTACTTATTTGTGCTTTTATAAAATAAATCCAGTCTGCTGTTTAAAGTTTCTCTGTTACAGCAGAAAATCTCTGTTTTTCTCTGCGTGCACTGACCACTAACTCTACAATGTTTTGAAACAGCTCTTCTTGAGCAGTCTCATACTCAGCCTGCCTTTTCCTCATTTCAACCTCTGATTTTTGCACTTCTATTAGTTCATTTGAATAGCTGTTTAAAGCTTCTTCCATTTTTCCATCCTTTTGTTATTTCAATTGATATACTCCTTCAATGTTTCATTTATTTTAATCAACTTTGAACACATGTCACTTATTTGTTCCTCTAAATTATGTAAACTGGAGCATGAACTATTTTTTTGCTGAACAACTGCAGGATTCTTCCCAGTCAGTGTTTTCTCTTCACCTTTTGTGATTGATTTTCTTTCAGGATCTCTTAAGTTTCTTCTTTGCTGGCATCCAGTCAGTGTACTTTATAGCTAGTAACTGAATATTACTAAAACAGGCAGAAGTACTGGCCCTTATCTATCAGTTTTGTTTTTCACACTGGTAGAGCTGTCATCTTGGAAAGCCAAGAAAGTAGAGTTTTTGGTATACAAGGTGACTGAAAAAAGGTTTAGACTACCAGGCAGTTTAGATGTTTCATGGTGTGTAGTTTTTGTGCGGCGTATAATGGAGAGATTACAGATAATAAATATACTGTGATCGAGCTACATACAGAGTTGTGTAAGACAGGAAAGAAAGCTGAGGAGAAACTGAAGCAGAACTGGAGAACCACACAGGGATGGGGGTGAACTCTGAGAAAGATCTAACGTGGGATAAGAGAAGATATCAAATATCAGAAAATTAATTTATAGTTGGAAAAGTCTTCATAAGTATTTCTATACCTCACAGAAGTTAAGTGCTATGTGCCCAGAGGTCTTAAGTGAGTGTTGTATTTACAAAGGGACATAGTGGGGACTTGGAGACATATCTTTTGGGAATGTCTGAAACTGGAGCAGTATAAGCACCAAATAGGGATATCCTAGAAGCCTTATGCATAGGAGGAACTGTACTTAGAGCATGACACACTCTTACTCAAGATTCCTCTAAGTGTTAAATGAGCTACGGTGGAATGAGTGTTGCACTTGCTAATTTTAATAAGCCAAAAAACCCATCACCAGTGGAAGCAAAGAAAGCCCCCCCCCCGAATATAGTGGAGTTACAACGTTTACAGAAACTGAATTTTGTGACGCAGATGAGTGGGCTAGAGACAGATACAACAGCAAATGGCTGCATAGCTATTAATGTGCAGTAACTGATACCCAGTTGGAGATGTCAAGGACAGAGACTGCCAGCTTTATACTGCATCACAGGTCAATGTTTCTGCTGAGGTATATGTTCCTTCTGTACATTATTATGACTGAATTTGTTAGACTGTTGTGAATATATCTGAATATTGTTTCTAAATCTCAAACAAAACAAAACCTAATTTTTTTCTTCATGTGGTAATAAAGTTTGTCTTTAAACAAAAATATAAGCATTTAAAAAGAACTAAAGCAGAACAAACACTCAAGAATGAAGTACAATAATACAATGCAAGTTGGTATGCATAGAGATGACAAAAAAGTACAGCCACCTCAATTACAGAGCAACCAGTTAACAGAAAATAATTTCTACCAAAATGGCACTGTATATAACAATTTCTTAAAGATAATTAAAAGTCATGGGGAATACCTGTTAAACTGGAAAGCTATCCTGAACTATAGCTTCTTCATGAAAGAATATCTAAACTGAAATATTATCTTAAAGGTTTTTACCTAGAGTGGAAGTAAGAACCATGACAAGGGAGCAAAAGCGGATAAAGCACTGTCCTCTATTAGAAGCCCAGTTTTAGGAAAGAGGAAACATCAGTGTATGGACTTTTTCCTTGGAGATGTATCTTATATGACAGGAGCAATATTCAAATAACTGAAGCTTTTATAAAAGTCAGCAAAAGAGAAAGTCACCATGTTCTTTAAATAAGGAACCATGACATTTTTTGGAATCCATGTGCTAGTTTGCAGGAAAGGCTCTACCACTGAGTGGAATCTTAACTTCACCCATAATTATGTCCAAATACCAATATTTACTTATTAATTTATTTATTTAACATTTGTTAACTGGGAAAGTTCAACTTGGAACGAAGCCGATTTTCAGCGGAGGCCTGGGGAGAAACACTCCAGAAGTATGTCTTTGTAACATGGGAGGAAACCAGAGTACCCAAAGGAAACCTACACAACACAGGGCGGACATGCAGACTCCACACAGAAGGCACCCCAGCCAAGGATCGAACTGGAGAACCTCTTGCTGTGAGGCGACAACGCTACTGCTGCACCACTGCACCGTCCAATACAAGATAATTGACTTCAACAGCTGGCCATGTAGTTGGTGGCATCAGCCTAGGAGGTAGAAGACAGCTCAACCTGTTTTGCTAGAGATGGCCTACATCTCTCTCTCAATGGTTTGTACTCAGGGCCACAGCCCCTGCTGTCCTCAGTCTGATTACTGGACATTCCAACATTGTAAATAGTGACATTACAAATTCTAATTCTGACCATCTCAATGCCAGAAGTCTTAACAACAAACCGCCTGATCTTGACACTCTCCGGCATCTAGAATCCACCCATGTCTATGCAGCAAATGAGACTTGGATTCAGTGCAATGATAGCATTCTCTCCATACTTGGATTTGGCATTTGCTTTACCTTCAGACATGAGGGACACTGTGTAGGCATCTCCATGTTTGTCACTGTCAATATGACCTACAGGCACCCCAACACTGCCTGAAAACCATCAGGTCTCTGCAACTCATCAGCCCATTAGTCCATTAGTTTCTCAAGGAACAAGAGCCACTCCTGATGCATTATTTCCCAGTGAGGTGAGAAAACCAGTCACAAAACCATTATTCTGGCAGCAATTGGGGCATTTCTGCTATGTGGCCCTAAACCTGCCTCCTGCTGGTGACACTGGTTTCTGCATCACCATGGGGGACCCACCTGTGCTCCCTATACAGAAGAGTGCCTGCTCCTTAACACACCTCTGTAAGGAGGCTACCATTACCAGGTTGGTCATGCCAGCAAGCATCCCTTCCCCTGCAATGCTGTCAGGGAGACAGGCCTATACTGCTCCCTTGGAGCACCAGGTCATCACAGTGGAGAAGCCATCACAATCATCTTTCCTAGGTGAGTCGAATAATATATACCCCACATCTCTCGACAGGAAAATTTCTCTTCCAGCTTCCAGAGCTGCTAACTGATCTTGGGTCATCTGGGTCACAGTTAGGGTTTTATTCCTTTGCACCACTGAGACAGGTTGGGTTATACACATACCTCTCAACTGCTTAGCACAAGAAATATTAAAGTCAAAAATAATGGAGGGGGGGGACAAAGGTCCAAAAATAGGAACACATTTTAAATATTGCTCTTATAAACTTGCTAGAATAACAGGGTTTGTGTTGGCATGCATTTTCTGAAGGATATGAAGTCTGAAACTGAAATATCTGTCATTATTTAGTGACTGGCAAGAAAATCTCAAATTTTAAGAGGAATAGACCAAAAATGTGGACGTTCTGCAAAAAATCTGAACTTTTGAGAGGTATGGTTACATCTTAAGGATGGTATTTGGCAAGGCACACATGGTCTTCAGATTTACTTGATCCTATGGTCCTCAAGCAGTTGTGGTTTTCTTTTCTGAATGACAAAAGTATGACATTTAAAGACTTTCTTTTTTCAGGATTTGTAGTGACTGAGCAGCCAAGATTAACTAAAGTAATTCTATCTGCCTAACAATTTATTTTGACTAAATGTAGTCATAACTTAAAGGCCTTGTGTTTACCTGTTCACAACAAATGTACAGGGTACAGATAAAAACTAGCCTGTGCTAGATTTTCTTTTATTTTACATAGATAATACACTGAACAGTTGTGTTCTTAACATTTTCAAAAGAAAGACCCCAGAGCACAGAAATAAGGTTCTCAACTTGTTCATAACTATCCTTCATGTCCCTTTTCACTTTAAGTAGGAGAAAAATCTGAAATAGTGATGTATCAGCACCGTTCTGTATGTAACATTTCATACATTATACCTGGACAAATCAGTATAACATAATCTCCAAGACTACTGAACAGAAATCCTGAAATAATTTCATAGTGAATACAGTATCACACCCTGAAGTGTTGCAATATACATTGGAGTGTTACCTGATCTTCAGCAATATGACTTCTGGCACATGGGGATTCCAACAAGGTATGTAGAGCTTGTAAACAGGATGTAACATGTTCTATAGGCTCTTCAGGTCTGGGAGAACACAGAAACTCAATGCTGACACCTGTGAAAGAAAAAAAATAGTTTAATTATCTCATAATAAAAAAAAAAAATCAGAAAAATATCCATAATTGCATATTCAGCCAAAATTCTGCAAAGCCCTATAAATGTGGAAATAAATATTTAAGACAAAATTTAATATCTGAATTGGTTTGGCGGTGCAGTGCTCAAATTTTTATATTGGATACTGGTAACCCGACTTTAGGAAAAGACTCATCATAAGATACGTGACTACAAAGAAACACACTGAGCATTCTATAATTATCAATGATTTCTGTGAGAGGCACAGAGAAGTCTGCTTAAATCTTACTGGGATACAATGGGAATTCAGAGGAGACTGGAAGTACAGGATTATCCTTCTAGATGGTTAAAGGGGAAAGTGACAAACACTACAAAAGAACATACACCAGTTGTCCAATGCATGTATGCTTCACAGGGGATAACTGCAGCAAAAAAATAAAGTCAAACACAGGAACAGGACTGTCAGACTTTCAAAAAGGCCCCAATAATCATCTGCATCTTACAAAGTTTGAAACTGAAGTTGTTTGCTTGTTAGCAGGGCATAAGGACAATATCCCTAACTTGGAGGTCAACAAAGAAGATAGACAATAACTAAACAGATCAACAAAGAAGATAGACAATAACTAAACAGAGGAAATGACAGTGAAAAGAAGAAGAAATTAGCACAACAAAAATGCACCCTTGTCAGAGCCTGAGAAGAACCCTCAGAATAAAATTCTCCTGTAATAAACTGTGTTGTGCCACCACCACAGAAAGATCAGTGTCTGCTTCTAGAAAATCCTCTGTCAACTGAAAACTTAAAACCGAGTTCTCAACAGTTTTTCAGTACATCAAAACTATTAATCTACAAAATCTGTTTTGAAAATGGTGTACGTGCACATGCACCTCTCTCCAAATATTAACAGAAGGTGTTACAACTTAGTAGCAATAACAGCTATGATGTCATCAGTGCAGAATTGTAGCAGTCCCTCTGTGGGAAAATGATGTATGTCTGACTATGACCTGACCTGCCAAAGTAATACATGAATACAAAAATGAGGCAACAAACTAACACTTGTAGATCAGGAGAATACCAGAAGCTATGACTCAAGCGCAGAGCAACAACAAAGGGAGTGGAATTCACAGAGATTAGCACAGTACTGCATCTCACAGTGCACACACAAACTGTGTTGCTCTGCTCCATTAAAATGAAATGCACAGTCATACATGTCCATGATAACACTCCATCAAACTAATAGTGAATCATCATGGCTAAGAATTGTACAACTCAGCAGTGTCAACAAGCTGCTCAGCAAAGTGTCCTACCATCCCCTACAAGGAAGAAGCAGAGGTTCTTAGCAGATCACAGAAGCACACTCCCTCAAAGAGACACAAGCACAAATAAACATCTGCATATGCATGACCACACATGCACACAATGAAGAAAACAGACAACTTGCATAACTTACCTACCACAGTAGCTAAAAGATAGGGTAGGATGAGTACAGTACAGCCACTATAGTTTGTGGCTGTGCTCTGTTTAGCCCTCCCTGTCAGACAGTGGAGGCTACATACACAGACACACAAACCTGCACAGACAATCATTCACAAACTACCACAAGACACATACATGTACACAGATAGAGAAGTAGATATCCTGTGCCAGCATACTCTGCATGTCCTACCTCACCATCCATAACAGGATCAGGTATGAGTCATTTCACACATGCACCCACACTTTACTTACCTGGATTGGCAAGCTAGCACTGTGAAGCTGCTCTGCATCATCCTGCACAGATTCTCCCACAATAATTTATGCTGCATGCAGTTACACATTTCTGCACAGATCTTGCACATTTTGGGCAACTTTGAATTGACACACTATACAAGTCTTCCACACAAGTCATAGCACTGAAATATGCAAAAGCCTAATTTAAACAGAGCTACACTTGCATGCTGCACGTTAAATCCTAAATGCCCAGTCTTACAGCTTTGCTCTGCTGGACATCACAATGTATATTAAATGGGAACTCCTTGCTTTGTACTCAAAGCACATTACGAGAAAAGAGTGGAAGTGAAGTATATACTACACATATTGTGTCCTCTGTCACTCAAACAGCAGGAACTCTACCACACATCACACTACTGAAAGTTGGGTTTGTTCAAAAGCTGTACCTGTGAGCAGCAGCCTACTGGGATTATTTGCTACTGTGCAATGTACATCTAAATGTATATTAATGTAAAGTAGTCAGACATTTCCTTCACTGGGATGGGCAGTAGCTGTAAAATCCCCCCAAGGGACTACTTTTTACACTCTAAGGATCACTGACCTAATTGGTCAGTGTCCATTCTCATGGCCATTAAATTACATTGTCTAATCCATTTACTTCCACTCTCCCATCTAACTGGTCTCTGCTTTCAGTAACTGAAAGAAAACCTGTTCAAGTTTGTGTTTCCATGTTAATGGCTATAAAGTGATAACTTTCTGATGTAAAGGGTCTCCAGGTCATCTCCAGCTATCACGTGTTAAACTCCAATACGAATACCTTCTGAAACTATTTTACTACTATCATAGAATCACTCTTCTTTCTATTCACTTATTCCCAACTGCCATCTAATATTCAGCATAATTCCAA
Source organism: Protopterus annectens (assembly GCF_019279795.1). Lineage (NCBI taxonomy): Eukaryota > Metazoa > Chordata > Ceratodontiformes > Protopteridae > Protopterus > Protopterus annectens. The sequence goes on along the minus strand of NC_056727.1, from coordinate 704,331,446 downwards.
ACACCCTTTCTCCTTCCCATACTGCTCTGCACTATATCCAGCCCTTCTGAGCCCACTCCTTGACAGCACCTCTAAACAAATCTTTAGCAATAATCCCTCCTCCATTTATCCCACCAATCTGCTCTCATATACTGAAGACTAATTTTAATCTACCTCTATTATCACCACTAACCAAGATGTTTCTAACCAATGTGCTGTTATTTTGTATACTCACAAATATTATCCCAAACTTACACTTACCACACTATAATTCCCCTCACATCTCCTCCAATGTATCACCTCACCCCTACCCTTCTATTTTTTTCTAATTTCTTTAACTACAGATACATCAAGTCAAAATTCTTATGTACCAATAAAAATTAAAGTAAAACCTAAGGTAAATACAAATGGCTCTACACTTTTTTATACACAATAATACCACCTAGAAACTCAGTGGTGACATTTACCCCAGTCCTGGCCCCACTACACAGCAACCCAGCCAACAACTACAAATACTTCAAGATCTGCTTCCCCATTTACCTCTGAATCCAAACTCCTGCTTATAAACATGAATGTTAGAAAGATATGGAACAAAATCCAAGACAGTCATGCATATCTAACTACTTACTCCCCTGATATACTAGTTACTACTTAAACCTAGTTAAATAAATATATATTAGATGATAATGTCATCCCACTCTGAATTTAATATACACAGGTTCAACAAGAAAAACAAACGTGCTGGTGGCTTTGCCATTATCTACCAAAAAAAAAAGGTTAGAAATAACCCCACTCCCCCAAAGATCCCAAAATTAAACAACCTGAAATTCCTCATATCATTCCCCAAAATCAACAATACAAAGTCTGTATTTCTCAGCTATAGCTGTTTTTACCTCCTTCGTGGAATCCAGGACCCACAGAATTTTCACAGACAACACAACTGTCATGGTACAAACGAAACAGAGCTGATTCATCTTCCTAATGTCTTTAGTCCTATCCAGAAACAATCGCAAAAACATAGAATCCAACACAAAGTGGAATTTCTGCTACACTTTCCTACTTCTGTGAGCTCCTAAGAGCGGATCTAGCTTACTCCTCAGTCAAAGGCATACTTATCTGTCATTTCTGCATGTATTCTCCTTCATCCACTGCTGCGTTCTAGAAATGAAGTAAAGCAGTTCTTCAAGGCTGACCTTCATTTAAACCCACCTGGGAGGGTTATTCTCTCTTCTTGCAAACTTAAATTTGTCCTAGAAAAACTTATGCACCCATTTAAACAAGTGGCTTCTGCATCTCTAAAGTTCTGTACTTGGAAAACCATTCTCTAGCAGCACTTACTTTTGCCAACAGGGTTTCTGAGCTTCAAGCTCTAATGGCCTCTCCTCCCTTCCTTATTTTTTATAAGAATAGAGTACCTCTTTGGGTCAATCCTTCTTTCATGCCTAACATGGTTAATGAGATGTCTCTCAACCAGACTATTAACCTGCCAAATTTCTTTCCAAACCCTCAAAACAAATGTGAAAGATTACTACACTCCTTGGATGTGCACAGACAGTCTACATTCTACGGCTTGCACCTGTCACCCCTAGGCTTTCGAATACTGGCCAAGGCTCTTGCTGCCCCTATAGTGCCTTTTTAAGGCAAGGCTCAAAAGTCAAACCCACCTCCGTAAACAGCACAATTAACAAAAAACTGAGGGTTATGCTACTCAACGCCAGGAGTTTAAATCTCAAAATGCATGTGCCTGAAGCACACCTCAGTATGGAATACGTCGACATCTATACAGTAACTGAAACCTGGTTCAAGGCTCCAGAGAGCACAACAGCACTACCGGGCTACAACTCATACTACCCGTTCCGGCCACAAAACATGGACCGAAACACAAAAGGAGCGGGTTTATCCATATTCATCAAGGATACCTACACCTCCAGGTTAGTGGCGCAGCATGATACCTCTGAGATCATCCATGTGCAACTAACATTGGGCAAATTTGCAATGCAAATTGTGACCTGCTACAGATCACCCTCCATGACCCAGGACCACCACTCCACCTTTCTGGAGACACTGGAAAACATGAAGGTCCTACCGAACACCCTGATATTGGGCAATTTCTATTACCCTACCATTCACTGGGAAAACTACTCGATTAGAAACTCCCAGGCTCAGCGCTTCCTGGAATTCATCAACTCAAACGCCCTGGATCAGCTAGTAAACTCCCCTACCAGAAGTGAAAACATAAACATACTGGACCTGGTCATCACCAGCATGGTCGACCTGAGGTCAACCCGTCACTGGTTAGATCAGACCACAAACTAATCAGTCTGGATGTCCACACGCCCAACTAAGGAAACCACAATGAAAAACTTTTCTAAAGCAAACTTCACCTTACTTAAGACAGAGATGGTAAGTTTCACAGACCCCATGCTAAAGGATAACGCTGTCCAAGATGCACAAACCTTTATAAATGCACTCTATGAGCACCTACAAGGATGCATGGATCGTGCCATCCCTAGTAAAACCAAGACTCACTCCTCTAAGAGAAGGAAACCAGTTTGGTGGACCCCTGCCATAAACAGGCTATACAATAGATGGAGGAAACTAGTTCAGAAAAAAAGCAAGTCCCAAGAAGGAAAGACATCCCTGATCAGTTTCAGTAAGAAACTAAGGTCCCTCATGAAATCATCCAAGGCTAACTTCGAAAGAAAAATAGCCAAGGATTCAAAAGATAACTACAAAGCCTTCTTTAGCTATGTTAAGAATCTAAGTGACAACTCACAGATATGCACTGAACTAGTGCAAAACAGAACAAAATATACTGAACCTACTGATACTGCAAAAATCCTGGCAGATAGACTCAGTGCAAACTTCACCCCCCCTCTCACCTCCAAAAGGGCCCACTACAATACCGGAAAAGTGTAGTGTCCCAAAAATCACAGACGCACAAGTGAAAACAGTCCTTTCAAAAGCAAAAAAAAACAGTGTCAATGGCACCAGATGGTGTCCGAGGCTGCATCTTGCTCGAACTACAGAATGAACTAACCCCCCACCTAAACACACTGTTCAACCTCAGCCTCTCCACAAGCTATGTGCCCATAGAATGGCGCACAGCAATGGTTATTCCTCTCCTCAAAGTAGGGGCCACAACTGACCCTGGTAACTATCGCCCCATAAGCCTGACTAGCCTGGTCTGCAAGGCTATGGAGCGCATCATCATGGAACTCATTAACAAAGACAATGGGAACCTCCAAACACTTGACCCCGACCCAGTTTGGCTTTGTTAAGGGCAGATCATGCCTACTAAACCTGGCTAACTTCTTCGAGACAGTCACCAAGGCCACAGACGAGGGAAAGGTGGTTCACACAGCCTACCTTGACCTCACCAAGGCTTTCGACACCATTCCCCACTCGGGTATTACAGAAAAACTCACCAGCTTGAAAATAAACCCCTACGTCACGAGATGGGTTGCCAACTGGCTTACAGACAGAACTCATATGGTAAGAATAGCGGGCTCCAGGTCAGACTCTAAACCCATTACAAGTGGTGTCTCGCAAGGATCGGTCCTGGGACTCCTACTGTTCAGCATATACTTCTCAGAAGTACAGGCAAACACAGGAGGACTATGGCTAACCAAGTTCGCCAATGACTGCAAACTGGGAGCCATAACTGACTCTCCGGCTGACACGGACATCCTCCAAAAGGGCCTTACTGAGACGGACACCTGGTGTCAAAGTCATGGTCTCAAGCTAAATACCAAAAAATGCATAGTCATCCCATTTGGGAAAAACAAAACACCCATGAATTGCCACATAGGTGGCACCCCCCTTAATACAGAAGAGGTAATAAGAGATCTGGGGACCCAGGTAGATAGTAATCTCTCCTTTGATAATCATATTGCCAAAGTAGTTAGGAAATCCTTCTATGTGGCCCATCTAATTACTAAAGGGATCGCATCTAGAAATAAAGAGGTTATAGTGCCCCTCTACTCGTCACTCATTAGACCCCATCATAGAGTACAATGCCCCATTTGGGATGTACCTCACAAGACACTTCCAACAGCTGGAAAGATCACAAAAGTACCTCACCAAGAGGATTACTGGCCTCAAACATATGTCCTATGCAGCCCAACTGAAAAAACTCCAGCTGTACTCAGAGGCATATCGCTTACTCAGAGGTGATCTCTGCCTGACTTACAAAGCCCTGTCCAACTCAGAATTGATGGACATGCTCCACCTAAAGATATCCAAGTCACTGTGAGCCACGCGCTCTAGTGAGCTAAACCTCGCCACAACAATAAACAGAACATGCTGGAGGGATAGATTCCTGTCACAGAGACTCCCCATGCTTTGGAACAAAATTACAAACTACATTAGGCAGAGCCCCTCACTAACACTCTTCAAGAGAAACCTTGACGAGTGGATGGGTAACAGAAAATACACCCCTGAGATCACTTCATTGGCTCTGCTTGACAGAGGATCAGTTAATTAATCAATGGGGTGGCGAAAGCCGACACACTCTGACTAGGCTTATAAATGCCCTTGGGCAGACAGCCTAGTACCTACCTATGAATAAGACTAATGACATTAGAAAGACAGATCAGCTCTTTGTTTCCATTCAGGAAAACAACTTTAGCAATCCTATCTCAAAACAAAAGATTGCCAAATGGCTCTCTAAGTCCATTTCCTTCTCTTACTCTCATCATGGTAAGTCCTTGCCCTTTCCATTTAAGGCCCATTCCACTAGAGCAATTACTTCCTCTGGAACCTTTGACAAAGAATTGACACCACAACTATTTTAGAAGCAGCCACTCAGTCATCTGTACACACTTTCACTAGATAAAGAGCTTCTTTTTCTAGGTCTGTGCTATCTGGACTGAATGACAGATCCCCTGCTCTTGGTTCTTCCATCCTTCCTAAATTACAGGCTTTGGGAATCACCCATCTGTACTGGAATATTACAACAGTGATCTAAACAAGGACACAGTGTAATTGTGTAAGAACTTACCATAACAGTAGCTGTCCTACTGATCACTTCCCACTTTATTTTCCCTTTGTTTTTAAGATTTATCTTGTGCACTCTTGTGGGTGGGGGGGGGGGGCGCATCTCCATGCTTCTTTCCTCTTAGCTGACTATTTTTTTCTTTTTTCTGAGTTCTTCCCTCAAGTGTCTCCAGGTCTCCTAGCTAGCTAATCTGAAGAGCTTACACTCAAAGGTCTGCTATTGTACCCTTATGCCCACAGGCTTAGGTCATACATCAGATGCATAACTGTATGGAAGGTTTCTTTAGCTTTGTTACTCTGCAGAGATGTCAGGTTATCTCCATGAAATAACCCAATAGCATTAGAATATCTTAATAGTGATCAGTAGGACATCTACTCTTATGGTAAGCTCTCACACCGTTGTACTTTTCTGCAAATTTTATGGGATGGTTTGTCCCCCAGTAATGCACTAATGCACAACCATGGAGTTAATACATACATATATATATATATATATATATATATATATATATATATATATATATATATATATATATATATATATATATATGGAGAGAAGGAGTGAGTGACTGAGTGTAAAGGGGGAGAGGGTGCAGAGGACAAGCCCCCCCCCAACTTACTTGGCATTTTAATTTTCATGATATTTTTAAGGTAGGACTAGTGTCAGTAATGTTTAATAGCAAAACAACATTCTTTTTAAAGTTGAATTGTGTAGCTGTTGTTGAGTTGTAGTCAATTTGAATCAGGAATAGGTATGCAAATTGCATAAACTTTAAAATCCTAGCTACACCCCAAATAGGGAATGTTTCAATGCTATGACACACATTTCTGGAGTAGTACTACAGGCTGTATATACAAACATACTGGAATAACAACTCTAGCTTGTCAGCTGTGAAGTGCATTTGCTTTGAATCACTGGGTTTAGCAGACACTCTTCCTATTGTTAGGGGATATGCATATTACTAAAGGTTCAGCATTTTTCACTACTGTGTGAATTACTGTTTTTGGAGAAGTCAGTTGTGTTTTTCAGTATATCATGACAGGTTCTTTAGACAATACTGCAGTTGGTGAAGCTTTATTTTATTTATAATATATATGTTAAGGTGTATGTTTTAGACAATACTACAGTTGGTGAAGCTTTGTGTTATTTATAACATATATGTTAAGGTGTAAGTATTTTTGTTAGGTGTTATCACGTGTTTGATGTTGGTGTGTGCAGGCCAATTTCTAAACCCTTTTTGATTGTGTGCATCATTACTGCTATACTTGAAATATTGATTTCCATGGTTAGCTATAATGGGAAGTTACTTGTCTCCCACCAGGACACAAGTGCTCTTTAGCATATGCATTCTGCATGCTGGTAAGCCATTAGACCTCAGGAATTTGTTTAAAGTGTTCAGATTTGCAAAGTAGTACTTACTTTTTACTCTTGTCTTGGTGGGCTCTGCCCCGCTCTGTTTGCCCTCACTAACGCTCGGGCTCTCTCCACTCCCCTGCCCCCTATTCCCTCCCGCCCCCACTACCTCTACATTTATAGTAATCACAGCCACACCCACAGCTCACCCTCACATCACCTCTACCAATCACAGCTCTTCAAGTCAGATCACATTATACCACACCAACTTGCTCCACACAAAATACTCCCAATCACTCTCATTCCAACTAGGCATTTTTTACATCACCCACACTACCCATCCACATATAGTGAAACCCTATAATTCCTATTCAGACCCCCACCTAGTACCAACTTAAACTTTAAAACCATGACTATCATACAACTAAGTCTAGCCTGTCTTCTCATAATTCTTTATAACACCACAAGTTATGACTCTAGCAATATCCCTAAACTTAGTAGCACAACACTACATTATGCACTCTCATGTACAGATACCACAGATTATAATAATATCTGCCCACAATTCTTCAAGAACTACATAACGGACCAATTCAGAACTAAACACATATGCTCTCATTCCTACTCCAAAAAAAAACACAATACTTTCTCACACTCCTCACCAAACACCAACATCTGTATCACCATTTTAACACCAGGCTCACCATAAGTGGGGATATCCACCACAACCCAGGCCCAAATCCATCCTATCCAACACAAATGTCAGAACATAACACCCCCACTATCTTCATCTCTGGGCAAATCAACAACAGCAGCAAAACCAACCATCTTTTAATGCTAAATATTAATATTAGAAGTATCAGAAATGGGCAGCCACTGTAGTGCAGCGGTTAGCGTTGTCGCCTCACAGCAAGAGGTTCTCCGGTTCGATCCTCAGCTGGGGCACCTTCTGTGCGGAGTCTGCATGCCCTCCCTGTGGTCACGTGGGCTTCCTCCGGGTGCTCCGGTTTCCTCCCACATCCTAAAGACATGCTGTAGGTGGATTGGAGACTCTAAATTGACCCTAGGCGTGGGTGCGTGCGTGTGCATGCCTTCTGTGGAAAATTGGGCACCGGGCTGGCAACTCGACACTGTAAAACTCCACTGCCAATCATGAGCAGACAGGTGATCTGCTGTGGTGACCCCTAACCGGGAAAAGCCGCAAGAAGAAGAAGAAATATCAAAAATAAAATACCTGAACTCCAGGCCACAATGGCACACAACTCCCCAAACATAGTTGCTTTAAAAGAAACCTGGCTAAATGAAAACATAGCTAACTCAGAAGTTCTCCCTACTGGCTACATTATCATTAGACAAAACAGACCACTTTGTAAAGGGGGTGGAACTGCCTTACTGTACAAGTCCAACTTAACTGTACTTCAATTACCAAACTCCTACCCCTCCCCCAATAATTGGGACATACTTATCTCGCAACTTCAACTTCACCCTAAAAAGATCATCACCACAATTGTGATCTATATTCCACCTGGTAATATACTTGCTAGCCTTGAAGACTTTTATCCTGGTGTTCTTCCACATACTCACAAGAAACCCTTATTCTGGGGGATTTCAACTTAGATTGGTTCACGTGAATATCAGAACCACCAAGTAATCTAATAAATCTCCATGGCTACCAGCAGCTAGTCCAAATTCCAACTAGATGTGATAAAAAATCTAAAAGGGAATCCATCCTTGACTGGGTCCTAACTAACAACCCCACATTGTACCCCCACGCAGGCAATCTCCCAGACACCTTAAGTGACCACAACTTAATATACTTTATACGTAAAGAACACTAAATTCCTGGATGGCTGAGCGGAGGCAATAATTCCAATGCTGTTAACACGATTACAAAGTTTTATTCCACCAAAACACACGTTTAACACAAGCGCTTTCACTCGGTTCATACTTTATACGTAGTAGAACAAGCATATGTAAAACCACTGACTATATATCCACTAGAAACACAAAATAATTCTCTCATGAGGTCCTCAATGGTTTACTCTGCAACTGTGACTGGACCCCTCTAGAAACCCTCCCACTTGACCAGGCTGTACCATATTTCAACAAAACATTTCTACAACACCTAAACACTGTCGCTCCATTGCGCAAAATCAAGGTTATACAAACCCCTGGCTCAGTAAAGAAAAAAAAAAAATCCTCAAGTCCAGAGACACTGCCTGGCTTTACTATAAAAAAAAATAAAGAAACACAAAGCCTAACTAAGTACCAAGAACTGCACAACCTTGCAAAAAATGCATTAGGCTGGACAAAAAATCCTACTATACGACATTACAAACTAAATACCAACACAACCCCCCAAAATTTTGGAAAAATGTAAACCAGCTACTAAAACCCACCCAAAAGGCTACCCCCAAACCAACCACCCCTGACACTAAAGTTCCCATCGAAACACAATTCAACTCCCACTTTGTGAACTCAATTCTATCCTTAGTATCACAGGACAGTTCCTTCCTCACTATCCCCCCCAACATAAATAACACTAATACAAGCTTTACCCTCAAAACAGTTTCCACCACTTCAATCAAAAGCATGCTCTCCAAACTAAAAACCTCATCAACAGCAGCCGACCTACTCCCCGGCTATTTCTTGAAACTCACAGCAGATGCTATTGCTATCCCAATCTCCACTCTCATAAACAGATCAATTGTTGAAAACTATGTGCCCCAACTCTGGAAAATAGCCTATGTTACACCGATACATAAAGGCGGGACCTCCACTGAACTTAATAACTACAGACCCATTGCTTTACTCTCCCCCTGGCCAAAATCCTAGAAAAATGCAACCATACCCAGATGCTAAAATATCTCCTAAACAGCAACATCCGTCACCTACTCAGCATGGTTTCAGACCTGCCCATAGTACCACTACAGCCCTCCTCTGCTTCACAGACACAGTAAACCTTCTCAGAAATGAAGGCTTTCAGGTGTGAACTCTTTTTTTGGATATGTCCAAAGCACTGTCCCACAGTCTCGCACAAAATCCTGCTAAACAAAGTAAACTAATATCACCTATCAAATTCCACTCTTACCTGGTTCCAAAGCTACTTAACTGACAGGTACCAAGCTGTGAAATGGGAAAATTCTCTCTCTCCTCAGCTGCCTATAACTATAGGAGTCCCACAGGGTTCTATCTTAGGGCCACTACTATCCACAGTCTTCACAAATGACCTCCGTACCTCCACACAGCATGCATCTATCAATCAGTATGCAGATGACAATACCTTAATCTGTGCTGCACAAAACATTCCCACTCTCCTGCAAACAACTCAACTAGCATTCTCTGACGTTGAAAACTACCATACCAAAGCCCAATGTATCCTCAATCCAAAGAAAACTCAGCTTATGATTATAACCAGTTCTAACAAAAACACTGATAACAGTCAATTCACTATCTACTCCGCAAATGCTACTCCAATCGCTCCAGTGGCACAGGCTAAGCTATTGGGAATAACTATAGACTCCCACCTAAAATTTGATAGTCATCTCAACTTAACTATTAAAAAAGTACATGCCAAACTGGGATCACTCTACCGTATCAAACCATTTCTTACCAACAACATAAGATTAGCCATTGCTTGCTCCCAACTTCTATCCACCCTACTCTATGCATCTCCCATTCTGACTAATCTCAACAAAACTGAACTAAGCAAAATGGAAGCCTGCTACAACAGAATTGCCTGCTTTGCTGCACATTGCTCATATAGAACTCATCACTGTACTGCTTTGAGACAGTTCCACTGGCTTGAACTGCCCAACCTCCTAAACTACAATCAGCTCTGCCTCTGTCATTCGATCTATTACCTCCCCAATAAGTGTCCTGCCCTCAAAAACCTAGTACAACATCACTCAGCCAAAAGGCCTCTTAGATCATCAAGCAAACTACTACTAGAAGTCACCAACAGCTACAATAGCTTTGGAGATACACTATATAATAGTTCAGTGGCTAAAAAATGGAACTGTCCCCACTAGCATTCAAAATACATCATCCTAAGACTCCTTTAAAGACCTCATCAGTCAACATTTCAAGCAAAGTTGGCAGTGCCATGATTTCTCCCCAGGCTAGTGAAAGCGGATAAGGTACACATACTAAATCTAAACTACTTGATAACAGTTTTCAATCTTACTCACAAACACTGGCTAATCTAAAATGTATGTATTGTACCTGTGTACTATGTATGTATTCTACCTATGTTCCAAATTTCAGCTGTACACCACAAATCTATTAATTACCTTTATTTTTAAATTAATATTTTCTGTTTGTTCCCTCCACTGTAATTGTTGATGTGCTGCATAACTCTGTAAAAACATGTCTTTTGTAATTTGTGTGTATACTGATCATGTCTAAATAACTAAATGTATCTGTAATTTTTCTATGTGGAGCTTTTCTCCCCGGTCCTCTGCTGAAAAAGGGCCTTTTCGGCTCAGACACCCCCAGTTAACAAATGTAAAATAAAATAAATGTTTTTCTATGTTATGATATGTTGATATGTGTAGGTCAAAGTTTTTTTTTTCCTTAATGTGTATATTGACAATGTTTTTCTGCTTTCTGTTTGTGGCACTAGTGAGATGGTATATTTTATTGGCAGTTACTGGTATTAAGATAATGCTTCTCTTTGAGGCTGAGGTGATTATTGGGATAGCACACTGAGGCTAGCCATGAGAATGTCTTTTCCTATGACCTTTCTACTTGATGGAGTTATAACGTGCAAAATTGCCCATTCCCACAAAAAGGTTTGTTGCATTTTTACTTAGGTTTTGTGAAGGTTACTGTCGGAAGTTTGGTTTTGTTCCCACATATTTGAATAAGGTGGTGGTTTCAAGGGAATTATGCTTTTTGTCAAGAATAATGAAGTTAGAAACTGATTATATTGAGT